>NC_134485.1:258186785-258276785 GCF_040206685.1 Ascaphus truei | reverse complement strand
AATCATGTGTAGGAAAGGTGGTAAGGTGGAATGAAATCCCTAGATGTGTAGAGCAATGAAGTTAATGAATAGCATACTGTACAGTATAAAACATAACATTACAATCCACACAGTACATTGCATTTACAGTACATTGTATACTGTAAATGATGCATAGCATTAAATCTATGCACCATATACAGTACTGTACATTCTGCAAATGAATGTTAACAATATAATTGCAAGCTACTCTACCAGTAAATACTGTACAAACACTTCCAAACAAGTCAACTTAACTACAGTATTTTAACCAAGCAAGTAAACCAAAATCAATATATACTGTAAGTAACAACCAGAAAAGACAATTTAAAAACAAACTAACCCTTACAATACCAAGGATTACATCTATCTAATTGTAAAAAACCTTATACATTATACACAGCATTGTTTAAAAACCCCTTCCCCCCTAATGTTTGTGTTAAGCAGATTACACTGAAGGGAGAGAGATATAAAGGCCTAAAGCCCCTTCCCCCCCTAATGTTTCTGTTAAGCAGATTACACTGAAGGGAGAGAGATATAAAGGCCTAAAGCCTTACCTGCATTGGTAAACCCTCCCTGCATTGGTAAACCCTCCCTGCATTGATGTCGTGTAGTGTACAGTATGTAAATGTGGGGAGGAGGGGGGCCCAATGTGCATAATGTACTGTGAGGTCTAACCACCCTCACCCCCTACCCACATACTGTACCGTTACCCCCCCCCCCCCCCCATCCTGGCCATGGCCCCTCACGCACAGCAGCTCCACAATTAATAAATAAATATAAATAAATACATGAAGAGAAATAAATATATACTTTATATATAAATGTGAGTTTATAAATAAAATAAAGAATATTATTTCTAGGGGCCCTAGAACAGAAGTTCCCACGCCAATTTCGCGCTCATTGCTCTTTTTTTGCTCTTTTTTTACAATGTTGCTGGTCTTGCGGCTTTGCAGTATGCAAGCAAAAAGCGCAGTGTATGAAGTCTGGGTGAGCGCTTTCCACATTTGATGCCTACGGCACCTTCCCATTTCTACACACTTCAATACCTGCACAGTTGGTAGCGCTTTCCATCCCAGCTACCATTCTGGATATTCACCTCTCACAGGCCATTCTTGCCCGAGTCTGTCCTATCAGACAGGGGCATTAACCTGTATCCACACCACCTGGACAATTTCTCTCTGTCAGAGACTTGTGCTATTTATTTTATATATTTTTGTGTAATTATTCATGCAAATTTATGCTCATTTCATATGTGGTTTTCAACATAAAGTGGCTGCTGGGCCTGATCCTAACTCATACAGTATACAGTAGCGCTTCCCTGTTTGTTTGTTTATTGCAAGCAAAAAGCAGTTTGTAGTACTGAGTGTGAGATAAATTACTGTATTTATCAGTGTTGATCAAAGAGAGTTGATCAGAAGGATTCCCCTTATATACAGTACGTAGAATTAATAAAATTGTATTATTTTCCGATATCCGCAGTGATTCTGGTCAACCTGACAGATTTTTAGTAATACAGTATACTGTACTGCAAGACCATGTGTTGTCTACCTTTTACTACAGTATACTGTACTGTATGAATGACAATAGAGTGCTGTATACTTTATAAGGGGAATCCTTCTGATCAATTCTCTTTGATCAATACTGATAAATACAGTATCATATTTATACCCCTTTAGCACCTGTCGTTCCATCCTATGCACCCATTTACTGTACAATGGTGATTGCGGTCGTATTCACGTACTTTATGTGAGATAAATTAACCAGTTCTTTTATTGCTGAAGTCGCCACAAAATATTTTTATTTACAAATACAGTACAATACAATGGTGAAACTTTTCAAGTTAACAGCAATTCAAAACATCAACACACAATAATACATACTTTACAGTACTGTACAGTATACTGTACTAGTATATTTGGGCCTTGTCTTTGGGGGTTTATTCATGCAATTATTAGGGTGACCTGGCGTTGGAAATACTGACACAGTACAATCCTACAGCTACACCACCCACCCCCTCCCTTAGAGTTTTTAATCCCTCCCTGGCCAAGCATCAATCGTCTGGCTAATCCAATCCAAGCCATTGTTTTGTTAATCTGGCCCTGGGCTGTTCAGAACAGCCACTGCTTCTAAATTACTGAAAATATACAGGATAAATATACAGTGATGTGAAATAATCCTTTCTGTGTGTCTGAGAGTGTTGAAAGTCACCAGGTCCTCATCTAGTAGAGTACATTCTCGAATACCTTTAGAATAAAAATACAGTATATATAAATATACAGTATAAATATTGCACAGTATACTGTAATGTTAAATAACCCATCCTGTTCTTTTTCCCTTCATACTGTAACAGTATCCTCATTGTGTCTGCGGTACAGTAGTTCATTGAGAGAGGAGAGGTTTTGTGTACATCATTACTGCTGTTTATATACTGTACATTTGACTGCACAAGCAGATTTGACGAACACAAGGCCCCCCCTCCCCTCTGGTGCACCCTTTTTCCTGGAACGACAAGAAAACAAAAACTTTGTTCAGTTACTGTACTGTACTGTATGTGCGTACTGTATTATGGTAGACCTACTGTACAGTAGGTGGCTGGTGCAGCTTTCTCTGGAAAGAAAAAATGGAGCAGTTAGTAGGCAGTTACTGTAGTATGTCAAACTAGTCTACTGTACTGTATACTGGAACTACTGTAAACTCTGACTATTGGGAAAGCTAAAATCTGTGCCATACTTACCTGTATCATAGTGTACCTACTGTACAATACTACAGCACTGTACTACTTTCCTGATGCTTGTCCATTGCGCGCGATGACAATGGGCAACACAGTGGCAATATGGTCTATATATTTATTGCATCGTTCCTCGGTGAGTACATCGTTCCAAAAACTCATTATGGCTGTATACAACTCGTCCTTCTTGGAGGGTTTCGCCACTTTACGGATGTGGTCCTTCAGCTGATGCCAGACCATTTCGATCGGATTGAAGTCTGGTGATCTGTGATTGGAAAGAAAGGACAATTAGTTTAAGAGATAGAGTACACAGTAAAAACAGTGGGGAACATATAAATGGGACACGGTCTACTACACTTACTCCGCTGGCGTCTTCACCCAGTTGATGCCGCGCTCAAGGATATGCGCCGTCGACGCGGTGTGCTTGGGATCATTGTCCTGGTAAAAGCGATGACCATTGGGAAAGTCTTGTGTGATGTATCGCACTATCACGGGCACAATGTTGTCTTGGAAGAAATCTTTATTCATGATTCCTGCAAGAAAAGAAAAGTGCTCAATAGTACAGTACAGTGCATACGGTAAGGCAACACTAGTCAAGTACAGTGCATTAGGCGGCATTATATTTGAGAAATTGTACCTTCAAAGACGACAATGCATCCCGGTCCACGCCTAGAGATGGCACCCCACACATGCAGCTTCACAGGGTGTTTTGGCCGTGGCTTCAAAGTTATGCGGCCTTTTTTGTGGAACGCAAATCTTGCAAATCTCTCCAGCGACACAGTAGACTCATCAGTGAAGATGCAATCCTGGAAAGTCTCACCGCTGTCGATCCATGCCTGGGCCTGGAGCACTCTTTTGATTTTGTTTGCGTCCCGTATCATGGGGTACGCTCTGTAATGACAATGAATAAAAAATGTTAGCGTCACAGCGCAGTACAGTTTGCAAAACAACATTTTTACTTTACAGTACAGTACCTCCTGTACTGTCCACTACTAACCTCACACGTCCATATTTCCATCCAATTCTGCGTCTCATCTTCTTTATGCTGCTCTCGGATACAGTCAGATTGTGGTTTTCCTGAAGAGTGTTTTTAACCCTTAATGCGCTCCTCTCATCATTCTCCTCACTTATTCTGTCCACCAGAAGAGTAGTCTCCCTACAATGCAAAGAAATTATATTGTGTTATTAATATGCAGCAATATAAAATGTATATTGTATACTGTACATGTAATGTTGTAATATACAGTAAATATAAATATACAAAAAATGTATACTGCTGTACTATAAATATAAATAGACAAAATATACAGTATACAGTACTGTTGTAATATAATAAATATACTATATAAATACGGTATACTGTTGTTATATCATAATAAATACACATCATATACTGTATATTTCGTTGTAAGATGAATTGCAATATACCAAAAGTGTATACTGCTGCACAAAAAATATAAATTGACCACACATACAGTACACTACAGTATAAACTGTTGTACTATATAAATACGGTATACTGTTGTTATATCATAATAAATACACATCATATACTGTATATTCCGTTGTAAGATGAATTGCAATATACCAAAAGTGTATACTGCTGCACAAAAAATATAAATTGACCACACATACAGTACACTACAGTATATACTGTTGTAATATAATAAATATACTATATAAATACGGTATACTGTTGTTATATCATAATAAATACACATCATATACTGTATATTCCGTTGTAAGATGAATTGCAATATACCAAAAGTGTATACTGCTGCACAAAAAATATAAATTGACCACACATACAGTACACTACAGTATATACTGTTGTAATATAATAAATATACTATATAAATACGGTATACTGTAGATGTACACTACAGTTTTCTATATTTTTTTTGGTTAAGTTTTATAAATACAGTATACAGTACTTACGCATTTGTTACCCTTGGTGCCTTTTTGCGGTCTCTGTTTTTTCCTTGTGCATGATAGCACACAGTGCTTGATGGCACAACGAGGCCAGAAGCAGTTAACCAGCGCTGGATATCTGCAATTCGTTGTCCGCTCGTGTACATCTCCTTCATTCTCATGCTGAGATCCTTTGAAATCTTCTTAACAGGCATTGCTGCGAGTACTGTAGAAAGAAATACAAACACAAGAATGTGTATTCGATGTTTAGTCGATGTGTATTCAATGTGCAGTGAATCCACAAAATGGATGGTGTATTTATATGTTAATGACTCACATAACAGACCACCCACTTTCAACACCTGTACCTGGCCACCATGCATAAAAGGTTGTACACGTTGCATAGCCCACCACTTGCTGATCTTTATCTGAGGCATTGTCCAGATACTGCATTGTGCCTCCCGCTTACATGGAGCATCCCCGGTTCTATGGACGAAAGAATCATCTCACCTCTGCTGTGCCTGCCACACTGAAAAAGAGAAAGGCAGTTACCGTTCCCAAGCCAAAGGCAAAGCGACAGGCTAAGGCCAACAAAGAAAACCTTCTGCTGACCCCAAAGGCTAAGGCTTTTAAAACACGTCAGCCTTATTATGTGAAGAAGAAATACGGTACTGTGCTCGGTTCGCAAGACGCATGGCAGCCAACTCACCGAATCCGCAGACCACTTGCTCCCATATGCTTCGACGACTCTGCTGTAGCTGTCCCGGAAATCTTCAGCCCGGCTTCTCCACCCCCATCTTCTCCGGTTCCATCTGAAGATGCTGCTGCCTCTGAAATCAACGGGTCACTGTCTCCTTTGCTCTTGAACGACTCTGCTTCTCTCCCGGAAATCCAGCGGTCACCTTCTCCATCCCTCTTCCACCACGCTGCAGCTTCTCCTGTACCGGGCATCCCCAGGTCACCTCTTCCACTCTCCATCGATGCCGCTTCTCTCCAGGGAACCCCCATCTCATCCTCCGTTGCACCCATCACCCCAGATCTCCAGATGCCATGCACAAGCAGCTCGTTGGACCGGATCCTGAATGGGCTAAGTGTGGATCTCCCCGGGAATTCTAGTGTGCTGGCAAAGCTAGATCTGCTTCTGGAGTCGGTGCTACATATGGAGCAACGGCTGGATCAACGGATGCTACATATGGAGCAACGGATGGATCAACGGATGGACAAGATAGAGGCAGACATAGCGGGCATACATTATTTGCTCGGTGTTAATGCCCCTGTTTCCCCGACGCTGGAGCAGGGGGGTGACATGGATGTGATGCATGGTACCTTCGACCCCCTTCCATCACCAAGCACACCCCCTCCACCAGAAGATACAGTGTACTATGCTATTGAGGAGGACATGACAACCCCATCTAGACCACGCCAGGAGACAACCCGGCGACCACTACCGGAGGAAAGCTTCCTCCCAGACACCCTACCATTGCCCATCGCCTCAAGTACACCCGCTCCCAAAAGACTTCCTACACCCGCTCGCATACAAACAGTGCCCGACATCTCCCTGTGCGATCTGACACCGGCGCTGAGGGAGAAGTATAGGGTGAGGAGTGCTGGTATACCACACAAGTATGCCTTGATCATATTTAAACACCATGTTCCCTACACATTGTACTGCGAGTGGGTGTTCAAAGTGAACTATGATGGGAATCGCCAAAAAAATGCCCTTCCTGCCAATTTAAGGAAAAAGATTGTGGAAGAAATGCAGCGCTATTACCCTGTTACAGATCCTGTAATGAGAGGCGTTAGAGACTGCATTAATGGCGTTTTGCGCCATGCAAGGCATCGGCCATGGCTGGAAAATGGGGAGGACTTTCAGTGAGACCATACTGTAATGTTGTGCTGTACTGTACAGTACATGTTTTACCCTATAGTACCTGCTGTACTTAAACAAAGGATACTGAATGTTGTTGTGTGTTGCACGGTTTTTGTACTGTATTTGTAAATAAAAGTTTTTAGTGGCGACTTCAGCAATAAAAGAACTGGTTACTTTATCTCACACACAGTACTACAAACTGCTTTTTGCTGCCAGACTGCAAACCCGCAAGACCAGCAACATTGTAACAAAAGAGCAATGAGCGCGCAATTGGCGTGGGAACTTCTGTTCTAAGGCCCCTATAAATAATATTCTTTATTTTATTTATAAACTCACATTTATAAACCCCGTCACCCACCCCCGCTAAACACAATAAAAAATAATCACACACAGCATCCCCGCAATAAATAAATAAATAAATACAAATAAATACATTTGAAATACATTTTTATTGATAGTGTAGATGTGCAGGGGGTCTCTGGAGCTGAACCGCACAGGTTTTAGGTCTGGGGACCCCGTGCCCCCCGAGATACAGGCCCCTTTAGGGGGTGCCGGTAGCCCTCTGCTTGGTTTAAAGGTCCGATCACGTGATCGCGGCCTGTAAACCAAGCAGAGCAGAGGGATACCGGCACCCCCTAAAGGGGCCTGTATCTCGGGGGGCACGGGGTCCCCAGACCTGAAACCTGTGCGCTTCAGCTCCGGAGAACATCTACACTGTGAATAAAACACACACATCATTAAAGAATCATTCTTTAGCTTAGCGGCTATGCGCTATGGTAAAGAAGCAGCATTTCTGTCTTTTTAATAATATTGTAGAGTGAGCAGGGGGTTCCCTGAGACAGAAATCTAATCTCAGGGGACCCCCTGCTCCTGCACAATATTATTAAAAGTTCAGAAACGAGGCTTCATTAGCATAGCGTATAGCCGCTAAGGTAATGAAGGGGTTAACGCATAATAACCAATAAATACATTCAATACACTACCCACTACCCATGGCAACCTCCGCTGCTGTACAGTAAAACAGAGAAAAAAAATAACACTTTCAAAGTAATGTCCCCTAACCCCTTAATCACCATAGCGGTTATTAACCGCTACAGTCATGAAGGGGTTAACCCGCCCTCACCCACCACTTGGGACGCCTACTGTACATACCCTCCCACTCTAACCCCCCACCCCGTGAGGCCTAACCACCCTCAACCCTCACCCACTAACTACCCACAAGGGAGGCCTACCCACATACCGTTGGGGAAACACCCCACCCCCACCCCAGTACCCACAATAAAAACAGTACAATCACCCACAATAAACAGCATTCTATTTATTAAATACATTACCCACCCCCTGTGCCCCCCCCCCCATAAATACAAGATTTATTCTTTTACATTCAGGGTCCATAACGTAGCCCCACGCTAGTCCCCGGTGGGCTGGCAGGGCACCTGGACAGACCTACAGTTTACCAGCAGCATTCCACAGGTTCTGGAGGCCTGCTGGTGGATCCTGCCAGCACCATGGCGCCCAGGTGGTCTCCTTGGGTCACCGTGAGCCTCAATTGGGTCCACACGGTAGGCCCAAGGATGTCTGGGAGCCCCGGGTCAAACCCACAGGTGTCTGCGGGGCCTCGGGTGGTTCCCATGGGGGTCTGGGGAACTCACGGGTGCTCACTACGGGTCCGCGGTGCCCCCACAGAAGTGGGACCACACATCATCATCCCCGCACCTACGGCTCGGAGGTGCCCCCACAGAAGTGGGACCACACATCGTCATGCCCGCAGACTACGGGTCCGCGGTGCCCCCACAGAAGTGGGACCACACATCATCATCCCCGCATGTGTCACCCGTGGAACCACCAGCCTGCTACCCTTTAGGATACCCGAGGATTCCCCGCGGGTGGTCTCCAGAGGTCCCACGCAAAACCACGGAAGTAACCCTGAATGTAAAAAAAATAAACCTGGCCTATACATTCAATACATACACCCTCCCCCCCAACACCTACAGTACAATAATGTGCAAAATAACTATTATCCAGATATGGATAATAGATTAATTGCCCATTATTAAAAACATTAACTAGCATATACAAATAAATAAAGTACTACTGACCTCATCAATACGAAGTGTCCGATGCCAGCGCCTTCCTTCTCTTGCCCACACAAAACATAGCCAAAACCAAGCCAATACATTGCAATTACATTCAGATATCAATTAACCCCTTAAACACCTTATCGGATAATAACCGCAAAGGTAATTAAGGGGTTAAGCCACACAGGCACGATACCCACCCTTCACCCATGAATTTGTACTGTGGCTTCATCATGCAACTATATATATATATACTGTATATATATACATACAGAGAGACAGAGAGAAAGAGAGAGAGAGAGATATATACAGTATATATATATACACACGTTATATACACACCCATGATAAACCAAATATACAGTACAAATAAATGTAGAAGGGTTATCAAAACCATACTGTTCTACAACCAAACACTTCTCCATACAGACACTACATTAAAAATCAATTTCCTTTAAAAATCCTAACTGATCTCACAATCTACTGTACTGTATATGATCACAAACCAATGAAAAAAGTCACATTCCAAAATGCATAAAATCTATGCACCATACTGTATACATTCTGCAAATTAATCAACGTAAACAAAAATCAATTAGCAATCATTATTTAGATCTCTAAACATTTCACACTCAATCATGAACAATGAAACCATTAACAGATTCACGCCTAGAGCAGAACAATTAAGCCTTTGAAAAAATATAAGTACCGACAAAAATACAACCTTTCCAAACCAAGCCTACAGTACCTACAGTATCCCTGACCTTCCTCAAACACACAATACAATACCAAGGAATAATACATCTATCTAATTTTAAAATACTTTAAACTCACAAAATAATTAAAAACACATCTAATCCAGCTTTTAAAACATCATCATTTCTTACCCTGAATGTATACTGTACAGTATATCTCTCTAGACATATATATTGTACATACATACATACAGTGGCAAGAAATGATATACCACAAAAAAATAAAAATACACAGGTTAAAAAACCTTTTGAAAAAATTAACAAGTTAAATAAAATACATTTCTTTACTGTAGTTCACTTACCATTACTTGCCCCCACCGACTCCCGTTGCCCAGCTTACTCACGAACCAATCCACGATCAGGAACCCATAAAATAATAAACCATTGAAAATAATAAACATTAAACTAAAAATCCAAACCAATCCACGGGTCTTCTACTTGTAATACACCTTCATCTGTATTCTTCTTTCTTCTATCTCCTTCCGGGCGGGGCAGGGCGTGGTCTTCTTTCCATCATCGGCCACGCCCTTGTCTTTTTCCTTCTCCGGAGGTCCTTCCTCCGCGGCGTCTGGCTGCAAAATGAGACGACATAGGCTTTTAAAGGCCTATGACGTCACATTTTGCGTCATGGTTCCCACGGTCCTGATTGGACCGTGAAAACCATGTGTGTTGGCCGATAATAAAAAAATGATGACGTCACTTAAAGGGAATGAAAGCACAGCCAATCAGAATGGCTTTGCTTCAATTGCCTTTAAGATGACGTCATGAAAAGGCACATGGCCGTGCACACATGGTACTAGAGCCAATCAGAGCGTGGGAACTTTATCCCTACTCTGATTGGCTCTGGTATACCATGTGTCAGGGGCTTGGGGGAGAAAGGATGTGACGTCAATGAAAACCTGTCACGTGGTACGGTAGCCAATCAGAGCGTGGGAACTTTATCCCTACTCTGATTGGCTCTGGTATACCATGTGTCAGGGGCTTGGGGGAGAAAGGATGTGACGTCAATGAAAACCTGTCACGTGGTACGGTAGCCAATCAGAGCGTGGGAACTTTATCCCTACTCTGATTGGCTCTGGTATACCATGTGTCAGGGGCTTGGGGGAGAAAGGATGTGACGTCAATGAAAACCTGTCACGTGGTACGGTAGCCAATCAGAGCGTGGGAACTTTATCCTTATTGACGTCACATCCTTTCTCCCCCAAGCCCCTGACACATGGTATACCAGAGCCAATCAGAGTAGGGATAAAGTTCCCACGCTCTGATTGGCTCTAGTACCATGTGTGCACGGC
This sequence comes from Ascaphus truei, assembly GCF_040206685.1. Classification (NCBI taxonomy): domain Eukaryota; kingdom Metazoa; phylum Chordata; class Amphibia; order Anura; family Ascaphidae; genus Ascaphus; species Ascaphus truei. The sequence goes on along the minus strand of NC_134485.1, from coordinate 258,266,130 downwards.
CATGTGCCTTTTCATGACGTCATCTTAAAGGCAATTGAAGCAAAGCCATTCTGATTGGCTGTGCTTTCATTCCCTTTAAGTGACGTCATCATTTTTTTATTATCGGCCAACACACATGGTTTTCACGGTCCAATCAGGACCGTGGGAACCATGACGCAAAATGTGACGTCATAGGCCTTTAAAAGCCTATGTCGTCTCATTTTGCAGCCAGACGCCGCGGAGGAAGGACCTCCGGAGAAGGAAAAAGACAAGGGCGTGGCCGATGATGGAAAGAAGACCACGCCCTGCCCCGCCCGGAAGGAGATAGAAGAAAGAAGAATACAGATGAAGGTGTATTACAAGTAGAAGACCCGTGGATTGGTTTGGATTTTTAGTTTAATGTTTATTATTTTCAATGGTTTATTATTTTATGGGTTCCTGATCGTGGATTGGTTCGTGAGTAAGCTGGGCAACGGGAGTCGGTGGGGGCAAGTAATGGTAAGTGAACTACAGTAAAGAAATGTATTTTATTTAACTTGTTAATTTTTTCAAAAGGTTTTTTAACCTGTGTATTTTTATTTTTTTGTGGTATATCATTTCTTGCCACTGTATGTATGTATGTACAATATATATGTCTAGAGAGATATACTGTACAGTATACATTCAGGGTAAGAAATGATGATGTTTTAAAAGCTGGATTAGATGTGTTTTTAATTATTTTGTGAGTTTAAAGTATTTTAAAATTAGATAGATGTATTATTCCTTGGTATTGTATTGTGTGTTTGAGGAAGGTCAGGGATACTGTAGGTACTGTAGGCTTGGTTTGGAAAGGTTGTATTTTTGTCGGTACTTATATTTTTTCAAAGGCTTAATTGTTCTGCTCTAGGCGTGAATCTGTTAATGGTTTCATTGTTCATGATTGAGTGTGAAATGTTTAGAGATCTAAATAATGATTGCTAATTGATTTTTGTTTACGTTGATTAATTTGCAGAATGTATACAGTATGGTGCATAGATTTTATGCATTTTGGAATGTGACTTTTTTCATTGGTTTGTGATCATATACAGTACAGTAGATTGTGAGATCAGTTAGGATTTTTAAAGGAAATTGATTTTTAATGTAGTGTCTGTATGGAGAAGTGTTTGGTTGTAGAACAGTATGGTTTTGATAACCCTTCTACATTTATTTGTACTGTATATTTGGTTTATCATGGGTGTGTATATAACGTGTGTATATATATATACTGTATATATCTCTCTCTCTCTCTTTCTCTCTGTCTCTCTGTATGTATATATATACAGTATATATATATATAGTTGCATGATGAAGCCACAGTACAAATTCATGGGTGAAGGGTGGGTATCGTGCCTGTGTGGCTTAACCCCTTAATTACCTTTGCGGTTATTATCCGATAAGGTGTTTAAGGGGTTAATTGATATCTGAATGTAATTGCAATGTATTGGCTTGGTTTTGGCTATGTTTTGTGTGGGCAAGAGAAGGAAGGCGCTGGCATCGGACACTTCGTATTGATGAGGTCAGTAGTACTTTATTTATTTGTATATGCTAGTTAATGTTTTTAATAATGGGCAATTAATCTATTATCCATATCTGGATAATAGTTATTTTGCACATTATTGTACTGTAGGTGTTGGGGGGGAGGGTGTATGTATTGAATGTATAGGCCAGGTTTATTTTTTTTACATTCAGGGTTACTTCCGTGGTTTTGCGTGGGACCTCTGGAGACCACCCGCGGGGAATCCTCGGGTATCCTAAAGGGTAGCAGGCTGGTGGTTCCACGGGTGACACATGCAGGGATGATGATGTGTGGTCCCACTTCTGTGGGGGCACCGCGGACCCGTAGTCTGCGGGCATGACGATGTGTGGTCCCACTTCTGTGGGGGCACCTCCGAGCCGTAGGTGCGGGGATGATGATGTGTGGTCCCACTTCTGTGGGGGCACCGCGGACCCGTAGTGAGCACCCGTGAGTTCCCCAGACCCCCATGGGAACCACCCGAGGCCCCGCAGACACCTGTGGGTTTGACCCGGGGCTCCCAGACATCCTTGGGCCTACCGTGTGGACCCAATTGAGGCTCACGGTGACCCAAGGAGACCACCTGGGCGCCATGGTGCTGGCAGGATCCACCAGCAGGCCTCCAGAACCTGTGGAATGCTGCTGGTAAACTGTAGGTCTGTCCAGGTGCCCTGCCAGCCCACCGGGGACTAGCGTGGGGCTACGTTATGGACCCTGAATGTAAAAGAATAAATCTTGTATTTATGGGGGGGGGGGCACAGGGGGTGGGTAATGTATTTAATAAATAGAATGCTGTTTATTGTGGGTGATTGTACTGTTTTTATTGTGGGTACTGGGGTGGGGGTGGGGTGTTTCCCCAACGGTATGTGGGTAGGCCTCCCTTGTGGGTAGTTAGTGGGTGGTTAGGCCTCACGGGTGGGGGGGGGGGGGGTTAGTGTGGGAGGGTATGTAGGCATCCCGAGTGGTGGGTGGGTGAGGGTGGGTTAACCCCTTCATGACTGTAGCGGTTAATAACCGCTATGGTGATTAAGGGGTTAGGGGACATTACTTTGTATGTTTTAATTTTTGTGTCTGTTTTGCAGAAGCGGAGGGGCCATGGCCAGGATGGGGGGGGGGTTAACGGTATGTGGGTAGGGGGTGAGGGTGGTTAGCAATGCAGGGAGGGAGATTTACTGGTAACAGAAACATCTATCTCCCTTCAATGTAATCTGTTTAAAGCCCCCTCCCCCCTAATGTGTGTTTCTGTAAAATCTCTCTCCCTTCAATGTACTGTAATCTGTTTAACAGAAACATTAGGGGGGGAAGGGGCTTTAGGCCTTTATATCTCTCTCCCTTCAGTGTAATCTGCTTAACACAAACATTAGGGGGGAAGGGGTTTTTAAACAATGCTGTGTATAATGTATAAGGTTTTTTACAATTAGATAGATGTAATCCTTGGTATTGTAAGGGTTAGTTTGTTTTTAAATTGTCTTTTCTGGTTGTTACTTACAGTATATATTGATTTTGGTTTACTTGCTTGGTTAAAATACTGTAGTTAAGTTGACTTGTTTGGAAGTGTTTGTACAGTATTTACTGGTAGAGTAGCTTGCAATTATATTGTTAACATTCATTTGCAGAATGTACAGTACTGTATATGGTGCATAGATTTAATGCTATGCATCATTTACAGTATACAATGTACTGTAAATGCAATGTACTGTGTGGATTGTAATGTTATGTTTTATACTGTACAGTATGCTATTCATTAACTTCATTGCTCTACACATCTAGGGATTTCATTCCACCTTACCACCTTTCCTACACATGATTTGTGCTGTAGGCATTGGTTACTGTATATTACTGTATGCTAATGCAGATGTGTGATGCTTTGAGACTGTCATTTATACTTTGACAAGTCTACCTTTTGGTGTGTAGTGTGCATTATCCTTAGCGTTGTATACAGTAGGTGCCTTTAAACCCAGTAACCTACTGTATTGTGATTCACTTTGATTCTCCCTAGTGTTTTTTGAGTCACTATCCTTTTCATGTTTAGGGTTGACAGTGTGTGTCGTTCCCTAGTGCTGTTCATTAGTGTTTAAGGGTCCATGCCTCTTTTTTAAGTGTTTTTAAATCATGTACTGTTTATTCATCCCTTTTTGCACTGTGTCAAATAAATAAACAAATATATCAATTGCATACCTGAGTGCTCCCATACGGGTTACTTTTTTCTCTTTTCACTCACATACAGTATGTATATATATATATATATATATATATATATACAGTATATATATATATATATATATATATATATATATATATATATATATATATATATATATATATAAATATAGCTGTATGATATATATATATATATATATATATATATATATACACAGTGTATATATGTATACTGTATGTATATATATATATATATATATATATATATATATATATATATATATATATATATACAGTGTATATATATATACAAAGTATATACTGTACAGTATATATTTATTTCTCTTCATGTCTTTATTTATTTATTTATTTAGATTTATTTATTAATTGTGGGGCTGCTGTGCGTGAATTTTTTTTATTGGGGGTGAGGGGGGTGTTTGGCCCTCAGCACTCAGAAACACAGGCCAGACAGATTTAAACACACACACAATAGGGGGAGGTTTTTTTACATAGCTTGCAGGGAAGTTTAACGCACACACAATAGGGGGATAGGGGGAGGGTTTTTTACATAGATTAGAGAGAAGGCAGGGCGTTTTAAAAGCGAGAATAGGGGAGGGGGTTTTACATAGATTTTATTTATTTATTTAGATTTATTTATTAATTGTGGGGCTGCTGTGCGTGAATTTTTTTTATTGGGGGTGAGGGGGGTGTTTGGCCCTTGGTGTGAGTTTACGACTTGCAGCAGCAGCACAATGAATAAATATAAATAAATAAATAAATAAATAAATGACAATAAATACATTTGAAATACATTTTTATTGATAGTGTACATGTGCAGAGGGTCTCCGGAGCAGAAGCGCACAGGTTTCAGGTCTGGGGACCCCGTGCCCCCCGAGATACAGGCCCCTTTAGGGGGTGCCGGTATCCCTCTGCTCTGCTTGGTTTACAGGCCGCGATCACGTGATCGGACCTTTAAACCAAGCAGAGGGCTACCGGCACCCCCTAAAGGGGCCTGTATCTCGGGGGGCACGGGGTCCCCAGACCTAAAACCAACGCGGTTCAGCTCCGGAGACCCCCTGCACATCTACACTATCAATAAAAATGTATTTCAAATGTATTTATTGTCATTTATTTATTTATTTTTTGGCGGCTGCTGTGTGTGTGTATTTTTTTATTGTGGGTAGCGGGAGGGTGGGTGAATGGGGTATTCGCCCCAACGATGGTTGGGGAGGGCTTGCGGGGGGGGGGGGGGTTGGGGTAGCGGGAGGGCTTAACCCCTTCATGACCGTAGCGGTATTAACTGCTACGATCGTGAAGGGGTTAAGTGCACCCGCAACCCCCCCCCCCCTCCCGCAAGTCGTAAACTCACACCAAGGGCCAAATACCCCCCTCACCCATCCCCACTACACACAATAAAGCGGGCACGGTGGGTTAACCCCTTCATTGCCTTAGCGGCTATCCGCTATGGTAATGACGCAGCATTTTCCGTATTTTTAATAATATTGATCAGGAGCAGGGGGGGGGGGGGTTCCCTGAGCATTAATCATTAATTTCTGGCTCAGTGAACCCCCTGCTCACTTTACAATATTATTAAAATAATGCTTCTTTACCATAGCGCATAGACGCTAAGGTAAAGAACGAGTGTTTATTTATACTGTATATTGTAAGTGTTTTATTGATACTGTACATGTGCAGAGGGTCTCCAGAGCAGAAGCGCACAGGTTTCAGGTCTGGGGACCCCGTGCCCCCCGAGATACAGGCCCCTTTAGGGGGTGCCGGTATCCCTCTGCTCTGCTTGGTTTACAGGCCGCGATCACGTGATCGGACCTTTAAACCAAGCAGAGGGTTACCGGCACCCCCTAAAGGGGCCTGTATCTCGGGGGGCACGGGGTCCCCAGACCTAAAACCAACGCGGTTCAGCTCCGGAGACCCCCTGCACATCTACACTATCAATAAAAATGTATTTCAAATGTATTTATTGTCATTTATTTATTTATTTTTTGGCGGCTGCTGTGTGTGTGTATTTTTTTATTGTGGGTAGCGGGAGGGTGGGTGAATGGGGTATTCGCCCCAACGATGGTTGGGGAGGGCTTGCGGGGGGGGGGGGGGGTTGGGGTAGCGGGAGGGCTTAACCCCTTCATGACCGTAGCGGTATTAACTGCTACGATCGTGAAGGGGTTAAGTGCACCCGCAACCCCCCCCCCCTCCCGCAAGTCCTAAACTCACACCAAGGGCCAAATACCCCCCTCACCCATCCCCACTACACACAATAAAGCGGGCACGGTGGGTTAACCCCTTCATTGCCTTAGCGGCTATCCGCTATGGTAATGACGCAGAATTTTCCGTATTTTTAATAATATTGATCAGGAGCAGGGGGGGGGGGGTTCCCTGAGCATTAAACATTAATTTCTGGCTCAGGGAACCCCCTGCTCACTGTACAATATTATTAAATCTCTCTCTGCTGCAAACACATCTCGCCCCCAGTATGTGCAGTAATTTACTGAACATATACTGTAGAATAAATGCATAGTTTTATTTATTCGGGTTTATTACACAGTATACTGTATGGCCGGAAAACATCAGCATACAGTACAATATAATCCATCGAAATCCCCCCATTAGCCGTTTTCTTTTCTGAGGAAAAACAAAATGAAAAGTTTTAATGTACAGTAATGGTCAGCCCCCTAAAGAAGTTCCCAGCCAGCCCCACCAAAATAATACGGCAAAAATACAGTACTCACCATACTGTACAGTATTGTACTAAATTTCCCATTCAGCTTGCGCTGGCGCCGGCCCACTTCCAGTCCAGCTTTCATCATTTTGCAGAGGGACTAGCCCACCTGTAGTCAGCGGGAAATCGCTTAGGTACATGCAAGCTTCATCAAAACTGGCTGCGAAATCCATCTCAGAGTTGTCACCGACGGCGGGACCATGATGATAAGCTGGTGCTGCTGCTGGTTCTGGTTCTGGTTCTGGCGCATTGCTTGGCAGGGACTGTCGCTTCTTATTTCGTTTTAACACGACCCTTCGCCTTTTGCCGCCTCCATTATCATAGATACGGGAAAAACCCTGTGACACACACCAATACCCTCCAACAAATTGGGGCTCAATACGGTGAAAACAGGGGTCACTACATAACCTTTTCCTTATTGCATGCTTCCACAAATGAGGAGTTGGCGAAAATCTGTAAAAGTCATAATTTTCGATAAAATACTGATAAATTTGAACAACTGTTGCCATCTTATCCTCTGTTGCATTTATAGCGGCCCATATCAAATAAGCATAACTTCTGTCAGGTTTTTGGAACACGGGCTCCACTTGAACACTCATGTCTCTGTAGAATAGTGTAAGTGAAAATGATCTTTGTCTTTATTTAATACATTACTGTATGTAAAGCCTAAATTGATACATTTTTTGCAACTATTCCTTCAGTCTCAAGGACAAGTTACACAATAGCATACTGTACTGGGATAAAGTAACTTTTTTTTGGAAACGAAACAACTTGCAAAGGCCACACATTACTTAAGTCATGAGTTTATGCCATCTGGTGGACAATCGAAACATCGCAGCCTAGTAAATCATTCTCATTATCATTTAACAGATCAGGCCCCCGTCAGCCAGGCATGAACCGTGGCTGGGAAGGCAAACGCAACGAAGCATGCAAGAGGTGAGCAGCGGCGGATTCCAGGTTTCTGCCAGGTACAAACCAGGCATTTGCTCGAATAAAGTGTGTCGGTGCATATCTTGAGCAGATGTCTCCACCTCTGTATGTGATTGTGTGAGTTGTAGGTGAGGAAATGCCTCCTGATATCTTCCTTGACAAAAAATTAAAGGGACAAAAAAACTGTGCAATACAGTTTAATTAAACAGTGGGTGAATGAGATTTAAAACTTACAAGCGACTGATATATTTAGGCATAGGAAGGAGATGCCGCCAGACTCCACAACGTGTCCCTCTCTGGGTTGGGGTGTTTTGTCTCGGCTGGTCCCTGCTGGCAGGTTCTTCCCGTCTGTGTATCGAGGTGTATAAGGCTGCAGTGTGGATAATCAGAGCCCGTGCACAGGCTGTGTCCTCCTCTGGCCGCCTATCCCCTCTGCACAAACAGTCTTCAGCTTCTTACTCCGTTGCGCATGCGCATGCGCAGACGGCGAGACGCTGGGCCAGGATACAGGGGAAACAAACTCCTCACTACGGTGGCTTGGAATAACCAAAAAACGTCAGACGCGTTTCGCCAATGCTTCCTCAGTGACGTTGGCAAGTTCAGGGTAGCAGCAGTCTTTTATACCTTGCGGTTTCGTCGGTTTAACTTTAAATGTGCTGGTTTCTCTCTGGCCGTGTTAGCTGTTGTATTACACTAAGTTAAGCATGTCTATACTGGTGCAACAATTAATACATAACAGACAAAATACATTACATTAAACTCTTAATATTACACATGTATTCATTTTAAGAACAGGTGGCATGCTTAAAAAACCTTTATTAATTGCATGCCCACTTGTAGGGACTTAAAAGGAAGATAAAAACACAGTCAGTGAACACCACACCGGTATATAATAATAGTAGGTTTACTATAATAGTGATATATTTTTGCGATATATGACATATGACATTATCGTTTTGTGATCCATGTGTTAAAACATATCTGTGAAACAGATGGCATTCTCAGAAACCCTTGGGTTTTAAAAAACACATATAAGTCATTTAACGCCATTAAAAATGTAATAATCTATCTATTCTTTGATATGTTTGTATAATTTAAAATAACTTTTAACCATCCAACTTCAAAGATTCTTAAATTCAATATTTTAAAGGACATTTTATAGAATTAATTATTTATATTTTAAAGCATTTTAACATCAATAGGTTCCTAAGAAATGATTTTCTCTTTATCTTACATGCCCATTTTGTATCTTCCGTTTTTATCTTCCTTTTAAGTCCCTACAAGTGGGCATGCAATTAATAAAGGTTTTTTAAGCATGCCACCTGTTCTTAAAATGAATACATGTGTAATATTAAGAGTTTAATGTAATGTATTTTGTCTGTTATGTATTAATTGTTGCACCAGTATAGACATGCTTAACTTAGTGTAATACAACAGCTAACACGGCCAGAGAGAAACCAGCACATTTAAAGTTAAACCGACGAAACCACAAGGTATAAAAGACTGCTGCTACCCTGAACTTGCCAACGTCACTGAGGAAGCATTGGCGAAACGCGTCTGACGTTTTTTGGTTATTCCAAGCCACCGTAGTGAGGAGTTTGTTTCCCCTGTATCCTGGCCCAGCGTCTCGCCGTCTGCGCATGCGCATGCGCAACGGAGTAAGGAAGCTGAAGACTGTTTGTGCAGAGGGGATAGGCGGCCAGAGGAGGACACAGCCTGTGCACGGGCTCTGATTATCCACATTGCAGCCTTATACACCTCGATACACAGACGGGAAGAACCTGCCAGCAGGGACCAGCCGAGACAAAACACCCCAACCCAGAGAGGGACACGTTGTGGAGTCTGGCGGCATCTCCTTCCTATGCCTAAATATATCGGTCGCTTGTAAGTTTTAAATCTCATTCACCCACTGTTTAATTAAACTGTATTGCACTATTTTTTTCTCCCTTTTATTTTTTGTCAAGGAAGATATCAGGAGGCATTTCCTCACCTACAACTCACACAATCACATACAGAGGTGGAGACATCTGCTCAAGATACTAGAGATTTGATGTGAGTGTGTCTCCACCCAAAAAGTGTGATTCCATTATCTCTCCTCCCTCTTCTCCCCCCCCTCTCCCCTCCCCTCTCCTTCTCTTAATGAAGAAGTGTGTATAATTTTTTGTGCTGTTTTCCTTACTGTGGCCCTCCCCTTTTTCTCTTCCATTTTATACGTTTTATACGTCGTGGAGCCGCAAGCAGAGTGACGTGCCCGAGGACATTTCACCCTTTTTCTACCCATACTCATACAGAGGTTGGTGAATCACCTCTGAAAGACTAAGGCAGCGGAACTGCATTGTGGAAAGGACTGAAGCTACACATTGAATAGTAGGCTAATTTTTTCTGCCGCAAATTTTCCCTCTTTTTCTGGGCTTTTGTGGATGGTGTCTTTGACCATATTGGAGTGGGCCCAGTATTTAAAAAATATGTTAAAGCTCTATATACAAATGAAACGGCAAGGGTTAATGTGAAATGATAGCAAACTAGGGGGAAGGGGGGATGGGGAAACCCTCGCTACTGCTGGCTGGAAATGGCTATAGTGGAGGAGCTACTATCAGGGGAAACCAGTAATAGAACAACAACAAGAGAGCAAGAGCCCCAAGGAGAGCAATCTTCCACTAAAATGAACAGGTGTAACTAGAATACATGTGTTGAAAGGGAGGAGTGAGTGAACAATAAAATATACTATTTATTTGAGTCATAACTCAGAAGGTTAAAATAATGGTGGAACGCTGTCGATCCAATGGGTAGTGTTGTGAGCCAATAGACAGCGAATATTAAAATGTGGACGAATGAACCAAAGTAGTGGTCACTGTGCTATCTAAACTCCTTTGATGGCTGGTACCATCCACTACCAATGTGCTAACAATTACCACCACAATGTAGGGTGATATGTGAATGACCTATAATAGCTAGTGGCATACAGAGGTAAATAGTCACAGTGAATACCTAAGTAGCCCAATATACAAGATTAGATGCTGTATCAAAGGTTAGCAACGCAGTGCACAAATAGTGCCTGCACACACATCGAGGTCCAGTTTGCAGAGTGTCGTGTGTGGATAGTGGTAGGCTATCCAGACTCCTAGAGTATGCACCTAAAGCATGCCCAGCTGTTCAGAGTCTTGATCAAACCCTCCCAGAGTATATATGGAATGGTGTGGTGATAGCTGCTTCGTGAGTATTTAAGCACAGTGACTGCCTATACCACATACATCAATAGGTCATAGAGATATCAGTTAGTCTTATGACAGTACACACGTAGTGCCTGTTAACATGTATTGATCCAAAGATAAGGGCCCTGGGGTTACCAGGTATGTATCCAGGCAATGTGAAGAGCAGAATGGTAGCTGCTCCTACAGTGCGCAGGTCGTGCCTGTTAGCATAGGCATATATTCATGTGTGCATCAGACCGTGTGGTAGGCGAAGTCAGTGGCTCCTATGACAGTACACAAGTACGTCATCACGTCAGAGGGGCGGGACATGCGCTTGCGGTCGGAGCGCTTCCTATCCCCAGCAGCCCCCGCTATGGGGTTTTGCTATTGTAATATTCTATGAATAACTTTAAGCACGGGCGCACCTCAGGCTGGTACACTTGAGCACCCGGTATTTATTTGCGGGGGCCCAGCCACGTCTTGAGAGGTATGCCTGCTTGCACAGTACGAATGAATCCTATGATTCTCACCAGTTTCATGTTGACAGACACTACTTGTGAACTGCCATAGGAGCCACTGACTTCGCCTACCACACGGTCTGATGCACACATGAATATATGCCTATGCTAACAGGCACGACCTGCGCACTGTAGGAGCAGCTACCATTCTGCTCTTCACATTGCCTGGATACATACCTGGTAACCCCAGGGCCCTTATCTTTGGATCAATACATGTTAACAGGCACTACGTGTGTACTGTCATAGTACTAACTGATATCTCTATGACCTATTGATGTATGTGGTATAGGCAGTCACTGTGCTTAAATACTCACGAAGCAGTTATATCACCACACCATTCCATATATACTCTTTTAGGGTTTGATCAAGACTCTGAACAGCTGGGCATGCTTTAGGTGCATACTCTAGGAGTTTGGGTAGCCTACCACTATCCACACACGGCACTCTGCAAACTGGACCTCGATGTGTGTGCAGGCACTATTTGTGCACTGCGTTGCTAACCTTTGATACAGCATCTAATCTTGTATATTGAGCTACTTAGGTATTCACTGTGACTATTTACCTCTGTATGCCACTAGCTATTATAGGTCATTCACATATCACCCTACATTGTGGTGGTAATTGTTAGCACATTGGTAGTGGATGGTACCAGCCATCAAAGGAGTTTAGATAGCACAGTGACCACTACTTTGGTTCATTCGTCCACATTTTAATATTCGCTGTCTATTGGCTCACAACACTACCCATTGGATCGACAGCGTTCCACCATTATTTTAACCTTCTGAGTTACGACTCAAATAAAAAGTATATTATATTGTTCACTCACTCCTCCCTTTCAACACATGTATTCTAGTTACACCTGTTCATATTAGTGGAAGAGTGCTCTCCTTGGGGCTTTTGCTTTCTTGTTGTTGTTCTATTAATGTGAAATGACACAGGACATGGATGCCCTTTGTCACCTCTGATAATTGCGTTGGTGTTGTCATCCTTAGCGGAAAGTATTAAAGTATTAGACAGAACCCTGATAAAACTGGGATACACATTGGGTCCATATCCCATAAACTTGCCATGTACATAGACAACATGCTACTAATACTGACTAACCCAATAATATCAATGCCCAATGAAATAAAGGGAATTCAAACATTGAGCTCTCTCAAATGTAATAAAATTAATTATGACAAATCAGAGGTCCTAAATATCTCCTTCCCAATCAAGTTAGTGACCTCACAGAGTGCAAGCTTCCCATAACGATGGAACAAATCAGCAGTTAAATATCTGTTTATACCTCTACCAGCAAAATTCACCTAAACTAATTAAGGATATTTAAAAAAAATCTAGAGATATGGGGGAAACTGTGTATCTCATGGATAGGGAGGATCAACACAGTGAAAATGAATGTGCTACCGAGATTCCTACAATATTTAATTCAAACCGCCCCCATTAAACTTCCAAATGATTACTTATCTATTATACAGTATAAGGGTTGATCAACAGATTTATCTGGCTGTGGAAGCATTCCTGCTTAAAAACTGCACTACTATATAAAGAAAAAAAAAGGGGGGGGTTGGGAAAACCAGCCCTATATAATTACTATATAGCACACCAACTAACCCGCATATTAAACTGGCATTCAAATGATGAATCCAAATCCTGGGTGCAGATAGAAAAATAAATAGGTATGGAGAGACAGGTCAATTTAGATTTGATGTGTTGGAAATACAAGGTATACAGCCAGGGGGAAGTGATAGAACAACAACTTTGGGAGGGTTATGGAAGGTCTGGGACAAAGTAGGGGTCCTTCTTGGTCTTACCATGTTTCCACCCCCGTTGACGTCTATTAGTGAAACTCTGAGTTCTCTCGGGTCTTGATACCTGGGGCAGTTGTAAGCTGGATCACCCGACTCTGAGACCTCCTCTTTGTGGATAAATTGTTGCTTTATGGGCATTTTGAGGAAAAACTCGACGGGCACAAGAAAAAAACCTTGCAATACAGATAAATATTTAATTATATACAAAAACATAAAAGCATAGCTTTGATATTAAGGCTACACACACAGTTCAAGTCGATATACAGATGCCTAGAGGTCACTGGTCACAATCTGGTGGAAATATATAGGCTGTTAAAAAAGATGGCTATAAAGAGAAGCCAGGCTTTGTGAAGGTGTGGGAGAAAGAGGTGAACCTACAGGTGCTGGGGAGACAGAATGGACCAGCATTTGGGATACAATGAGTACCTCCTCCATATCCATCAGAACCTTAGCAAGTGTATACAAAGTATTACAAAAGTGGTATTACACCCCCAATAGATTAAAAGTAATGTTACCCAATGCTGGAGATGATGTGGAGAGAAGGGCACACTGCTCCATATATGGCGGGATTGCCCAAATATTAAACATTTCTGAAGAGCGTCACTTAGAAAAATTCACAGGAATTAACGTCAAAGGAGACCCAGGGGTAATACGGCTAAACAGGGATACAATCACTAAGAACAAGCTCAAGAAGTCCTTGATTCTACATACAGATGCTGCCGCAAGTATCTAAACACTTGCCATTGAAAATCTGGGTCAATCTCCCAGTAATGTTGCAACATTTCTGTGACATTTCTGCAGACAGACTAATGGCCCATCGAATTAACACAGCTGGGGGTCCCTGGCAGTCCCATTCAAACTGAATGAGACTGCCAGGGACCCTCGCTATGTTAATCCGATGGACGATTAATCTGGCTGCAGAAATAGCACAGAAATGTTGCAGCATTACTGGGAGATTGCCCCAGATTTTCCAAGGCAAGTGTTCGGATACTCTTGGCCGCATCTGTATGTTAAATGCGGCCAGAGGGGCTATTCGCCTATTTTGGAAACAAGTAAACACCTAATGGAAAGGCTCACGAACTTGGGGAATTGGGAACCATGGATTCAGGAAACAGGGTAAAGAGGGGTGAAGGAAACCTGAAGGGAAGTAATCAACCAGTGGGCTCACGGTCTTGCTAAAAGGGAGATGAGAGACATTTGGCGGAGACCGACAGGGGGCTTTATCCTCTATACACAGGTTGACATGTACGCAGTCAGGGGTCAGAAAATAGCGGACTCTCACTCAAACCCGCTACTGTATGTCCCTGACTAGATAGACAGGGTGATTTGACATCCTGCAAACCCTAAACACTAAAAATGGAAAATCGAGATTAAGAGACCACGTCCTATTGACAAACAAACATTTGAATACTCGTGTCATCAAATATATAGGTACTGATGGGCTTTCCTTTTTTTTTTTTTACTGTTTGATGTATTTCTCTGTATACTTACTTTTCGGCACTTATAGACATGTGGACAGAAACATAGGTCAGTTCAGATTTCAGTTGGATATGAAAGATTTTACTTCATCCCACAAAGACTATTGTGCCTGTTTTCATTTGAATGTAGGTTATTTTATGTACTGTATGTAATTATGTTTGTAAGAATATTTCTGTACAAACAATTGAAATGCCTCAATAAACAAAGAGTTTACTAAAAAATTAAACACATCTTTAAAAAAATATATAAAATATAAAAAATAAATACAAAATATGCAATAAAAATCATAATAATGGTAAGGTTCACACACCTGAGAGCTACTCAATGTTTCAAAATATAACCCCAGTCTTGTTTGATTTTTCCTAATAATCTTAACTAATGATAATGATACTATGTTTTAAAAAAAATGACTGAAAATTACAAACTCTTTTTTTGAGTGTGAAATTTAAGAAAAAAAGGGAAATTACTTGCTTTGTTTTATCATGCATATAAGCCACAACGGAGATGTGATGCATTCAAATTTATTACGTTTCTGTAAAAGAAATACTCTTCATATTCTATATATATTCATTTATAGTAGAGATATATGACACACCGACAGTTCCCCTTGTGTTGTGCACATCCTACTATACCTGTAATAATGAGTTGAGTAGAGTGGTTATTTCTAGTCTGAATGTTCAGCACTATCACAATAAGTCTTTGATATTGGACACTGATATTGATCTGACTGCATCTGTCTCTTTCCCAACAGCTGATAATGACATGACATGTGACTTCCTGTTATTGAATCCTCCCAGACACTCATGAAGACTGAGCTCAGCATTTTCAGGTCTTATTTCCACGTACTTGTTACCCTGTTCTCCTACAGTATTTAAACCTTTAGATAATACTAACGAGATGATCTGCAGGCAGTGCTGGTGCTGATACTAAATAACTTGTTTACAAACCAATGTTAGAAGTGGTGTGTTTTCTATTGTTTATTATATACAGTAATAAATACAGAATCATAAAAAATCAGATCTTAGGGCTAATATGAATTGAGCATATAACAGGAAATAGCAGGCTGCAAATGTTTCAGAGTAGTTGCATTTTTGTTTTCTTATTATTTCAAAGTACTTTATTTTTTATATGTTATTAAAATTAATTTTTTTTCTTTTTTTTTAAAGAAAAACAAATTGTAAAATTTAAAAAATGTAAATGTAAAACACATTTTGTTCCATGTATAGAGCCCCATAAATTCATTATCAAACATTTTCACTTCCTGCATATCCATTATTAGAGTCACAGAACAATAATGGTAATGTATATTCTGCATTGTAGTAGAATGTGAGGTGCTAGCGAAAACAGTTGTGTACCTGTAGCCGAGCTCCCTCTTACATCTGGTGCAGGGAGGGAGGGTAGCGTGGTGGTTTTGAACCGCTGAAGCTCCGCGGCGGAACCAGCGTAGAGGGGGCTGCCATCTTAGAGCTCGCACATGCGCGGTTCAAGTCCAGGCACGCATGCGCAGTAGTGTTGTGGCAGCCATCTAAGGTGGCTCCGCGTACACAGCATTGCGGGATTACACGTCCCAGAATCCCCTAGGAGGGAGAGCTAGAGAGGATTGGCGCAAAAATGGCCCGCTTGTCAGTTGGGAGAGAGACTGCACATAAAAGGTTATGTCCACAGAGCAGTAGCCCCTGGACTAGGCCAGAGTAATCCCTTAGGCCCCAGGAAGTCCCCTCACTGTAGTGGATGAGTGAGAGATCACATGAAATATAGAGAGTTACCCCTAGAGAGTGCTGCAGCAGGAGCAAGATGGTGACGTTGCACAAGCCAGTCAGATGGGGGACAGCAAGGAGACAGGTAGTGTCCAGAAAGCAGTGCTTCCCTGGACTAGGCCAGGACTCACCCCCAAGGCCCCAGATAGGCCCTGATCCCTTCAAACAGCTGAGTATTACCAGGAAGGCCCCAGATAGGGACTCTTTCCCATTAGAGTGCTGTTGTAGTAAAACTGCACTGGTGACCGGACGGCCACCCAGTGTCCTGCAGTCTGGGACCAGGCACAGGGCCACCATAGACATGAAGGGAGATACTCCTGCAGGAGCTCCCCCATGAGGCGGATCACACCTATAAGACGAGAGGGTATTTTGTAGACCTCACATCGTGGGACCACGGATGCGGCCCTGCTAACCCAGATCTCCATAATACCCTGGTCATAGCCAGGAAAGTACCCACCGTGCACCACCACATCTCAGGGAGGGTAGTGCTACCTTTGTATACTTTGGGGTGGGCAATGTTCTGTGGACACTGTGGACACTGTGGACACTGGGTCGTAGGTGCCCAGACTCCCTCCATATTGGGGGGGGGGGACATTGGGTTATCACACTGCACTGCTGCATTAGTGCGATATATGTATTGATGTTGTTATATTTCTATAGTGTTTTACAGTAAATACAAGATATATACCTGTGTGTATTATTCTTTACTGCATTGGTTCCTGTGAGCGGCTATTCCGACAACGCTGGGATCACACATAGGTGGAGGCGCTGTACCAAGAGGAGAAAGAGCTCACCCCAGGCTCTCAGTGGTGGAGGCTTAGGCCTCCTGTGAGTGAACAGGTATAACAGCACGCATAGTTTCCCTAGTCATAGGGAAAGGTGGCTATATAAGTAAATATCTTTGAATATTAATGGGACTGTAGACGGATGTTCACAAAGGTACACAATTTGGAGACGTTTATAATGTGAAATTATAATAAAGCTTTATTGTGCCTTTCCCTTTTCATCAGGAAATCCATCCAAACACAGGGGGGGGGGGGGAACAAAGCTTCTATTCACTTGGGAGTATTTCTAGTGAAACACTATGCAATTAGTTCACATCTCTATTATTTAAGCATTTCTCGCAGCCCCAAAACATATAGCATGAAATAAGCAGATATAAGCAGTCTCTTAAGAATAAAAGTCTTATCTGTTTCTTGGAGGGAAAATCTTCTCACTTCCTGGTTCAGCTTCAGGTGTAGTAATTTCCCTGTGTCTTGAAATCAGCTCTGCTGTGCAGAGCTCAAGACGTGTCAGCTCTCAGTCAGAGCTAAGGAGTCACTTCCTGTCTGAACAGACAGGTTTTTGTAAACAATCCAATCAGGCAGGTGGTGTTTAGTAATTAACTACCACACTGCTAGATTAAAGGCACATTACTGAACAGGGATAAGTCCCCTGTTACAGGGACCAAATCTTCCAAAAAGAGAAAATTGATTCCTTAGTCATAGGGAAAGGGGGATAAATACAAATTACATCATTGTTATCTTATTTGTTTCAACCCAGTTTATACAGAAAGAAATTTTAATTCTAAAGGCAAGAAGGGAGACCATGAAAATACAATGTATTAAAGAGCAGCCTGGGGGGCGCAAGATTTTTTAGAGGGGGCGCGGTGTTTACATAGGCCGTGCACTGTTCCCAAAAGGCTTTAAAATTAAATGTCGGGGGACCACACGAGGCCTCTGTAACTCACTTACCTTGATTCAGCCGGCTCCGGGAGACACGTTGCCATGGCAAAAAGGCCTATCTGTCACCCATATAAATATCTGGAGCCTGCAGCCCAAAGTGGATGAACAAGGGCATGGTGCCTTATGCATAAAGCCATCGTTCTCACAGAAACATGACTAACCCATAAAAATCCTGATGCAAATATTGCCATTCAGGGCTACTCCATTTCTAGAAGAGATAGGTCAAAGAGAGGAGGAGGGGTGTTATTTTATATTGCAGACACCTTAGAATTTTTACACTGTTAAATTTCCCCCAAGACCACCCTCTTTTCTAGTTGGAAAAATATGCCTCCCCTTTTCTAAGCCCATCTTGGTTGCTGGAATCTACAGTACAGGCCCCCTAAAGCCCCTCTACAGTCCCTGACTGATATCACCCAGTTTCTTGGCTCCATTTCCTCTCTGAATGAGAAGAGTGAGCTGCTAGTTCTTGGGGATTTCAAATTCAATTGGCTCGACCCTAAAAACCACAAAATAGAGATACAACTCAAGTCACTTAACCTAATGCAACTCATTTGCCAACCCACACGGACAAATCTGAAATCTCACAACCAGCCCTTTTTCTGAACCATCCCAAAGGAACTACTGGTCGCTGTACAACACCTGCGGCTCCAGGAGATCTGAGTCTCCGCTAGCTGGGAGCCTGGGGTAACACTCATACATTTACTTAGCGCAGCGCCTCCACTTACCCAGGATCCCCGTGATGTGAGATTCCCCTGGGCAAGAAACATACACAAAGATGTAATGCAACCAACTTTATGTAATATGATAATGCATGGCAACCTTATCACTCTAACATGCAATTAGCAATAACACATATCCTAATAACTGGTACCGTCCTTATAACGGTAGTGGCTTAGCCACCCTCTTATGGAGTACTGTCTCAGTCCCGCTACCGCGTGCTCCACACCGTGTCCGTGTACGGTACTATATGGTATAGGCTCAGTCTTGTAACCACTCGCTCAGTGTTCCTACAAAAAGTTTAGCCTAAGGCGGGATCAGCGCCTGGTGACCGGTGTTGGTGCACGTGATGATATGGTACCTGCCGAGCACTCCAGTGCTCGGATATGCAACTGCTTCACAAAGGATCCGTCGAGTTCCGGCCCGACATCCAGGATCCACCGTCCGGGATGGCTCCACCAAGATGGCCTCTGCAGCCGCAACGAAGAGCAGCACCCAACCTTCTGCACGGGTACGCAGCGTCAATGGAGTCCCTATCTGACTCCGTGAACTAACGTGACACTCGCTGTACTATAGGCCGTCCCTACAGCACAGCAACCTTGGATGGCTTTAGGGGAAACTCCTAGGGCCTACGGGGTAGCCTATCCTATGCAGGTGGGTCACTGACCCCCTGCACCCACACTACCTCTCCCGTACCCACCCGGATCCCCTCTGGCTAACTTCTCCCTAACCTCTGCAGCAAACACACTGCACACACACTCAGCCTGCAGCAACCCACTGCACTGCACACACTGTGCCTACTTGTCAGCGCTCACAGCACTACCAGCCGTGACACTGACAAGACTACACCCTCACACACCTAAGGGCAGAGTCCCTAACCTATGGATCCTCCCTCAGTACCTACCCCCTACCCTGGTTTGGATTGGGGCCTGCCTGGGATCTGGGGAACTACCTTACCTGGTGTAGGAGTCACTTGCTCCCTACACCCTTCCTTCCCCTTCCTGCTCTCAGCTTCAACTCCCAAACATGGTCCCCGCAACATTGTAGCCTTCCTCCACAGGAGAAGCTGCAAAACCCTATTTGCTGGCTGGCTGCACGTTATGTGGGTGAAAGGGCAATCCCCAGAGGCTGCTGGGAATTGTAGTCCACTCAGGACCTCTTTAGCATTGGGACCGCGTGCGCTACCCTTACTGCGTGTGCGCGACCAATGCGCACGCTCTCACAACCTGTCATGGCGGCCCCCGCTAGCCATGTACGCCGCAGAGACTCCGGGGACTCGGAGCACTCCCTGCTCCGGCCCCCACCTTTGCGTTGTGCCGGCAGATCCGTCGCTGCCTCTGGCGGCTCCCGCGATTGCTCGGCATGCTACAGAGGGGGTCTCTGGAGGCAAAATAAGACCGGGGCTACACTTACTAGACTAGATTCTCTCCTCAAATCCCAGCAGAATCCAATCCTCTGGCACCATTCTGGACATTTTCAGTGACCATGCACTAGTGTACTGTATAAGGAAAATGAAACCATACCAATCAAGCCCTAAAGTTCTCCTCACTAGAACATTTAGAAACTTTAACCCACAACAGTTTCTGGCTGACCTTACCCACTGCCCTTGGTACAGAATTGACTTAATTCCCGACTCTGATTCTGCGCTCGACTATTTCTAATTCGAGTTCTTAAAATTCTGTGATACCCATGCACCACTACACAGATTAAGAGTATGGGGGGCCCACCTACCATGGGTTAGAACTGACCTTATAGCACTCTATCAGTTCAGGGATGCCTTGTGGAAAAGCTACAAAGTAATGGCACTACCAAGGATCTGAATCAATACAGATGCCTGCGGAACATGTGCTAAAGGCAAACAAGACAGGCAAAAGCACAATATTACTCTGACAATCTCACCAGAATACATCAAACCCAGCTAACTTATGGAAGGTTATCAACAATATATTCCAGCTTTCTAACCATTAACAACCAAGTAATATCACTAAGGAGGATATTACTCTGACAAACCCCACTGACATTGCAAATGCATTCAATGATTACTTTGTGGGGTGTGCTACTAAATTATTAGCGAAACGCAACCCAAACCACAAAAAATAATCTCATTCTATGAGTACCCCTATAGCCCCACTCTCTCCCAACACTGCTCATAATTTTCAATTTGTCCCAGTATCCAAAGAGGAGATTACACAAGCACTCCTCAAATTAAAACTAAGCAGCCAATGTGGACCTGACTTACTGCAATCTAAGTTCCTAAGACTTGTGCCCCAGCCATTGCCAAACCAATTGCTTCCATAGTCAACTCTATCCTGTCTGCAAGCCATATCCCTAAGACCTGTAAAACTGCCAGAGTTATCCCAATCTTCAAAAGTGGGGACAAAAACAATGTCTCAGACTACAGACCTATCTCTCTTCTCCCAATCCTATCCAAAGTCATGGAAAAATGTGTTCACTCCCATTTAAGCGATTACTATACCAAGACAAATTTCCCTAGCCAATTCCAATCTGGATTTTTCCCCAAACACTCCACCGTAACTACCCTTCTAGAAGTTTTCAATGAAATCCAGTGTGGAATGGAACGGGAACACCTCACTGCTGCATTATTCCTAGATTTTGCAAAGGCATTTGATACTGTTGATCATGTTATCTTGCTTAACAAACTCCAGTGCTCTGGAAGAGTGAAACATGTTTTAAACTGGTTTCATTCCTAACTATCCGGTAGATCCCGACGTGTCCATCTCAGGCTAAAACTCCATCCCCTTGGATATCCCCTGTGGTGTCTCACTAGGCTCTGTTCTGGGGCCCCTACTCTTCTCAGTGTTCATCAATGATCTTCCTACAGCTTGTAAGGGAGCTTCAATACAAATGTATGCAGATGACACAATCTTATATGCACACAGCCATTGCCTCTCTGACCTTGAACACATACTTCAATCTGACTTTTTGAGACTTGAAAATTGGATTTCCCAAAACAAACTGTTTCTAAACACTGAAAAGACTGTAACAATGGTATTTGGGCCTAATTTTGTCCCTGACGAAGCTCTGTAGCAGGAGGGAAACGCGCGTTGGACGCATGTTTGATGATGTCAGCCCCCTTCATGAGGGTGTTTTAATACAGTACTAGGCAGCCATTCATTAGATCAGCCAATTATATATAAAAATAGGGTAGTGGCCAGGCAGGACTTGCAGTACTAGTCTAGGTTCTGCTCATGACTTTGAGCCAACCACCCTTATGAAGGTTATTATTTATTAGGCTGATCAATGTGGTAGTGGGCTTTTTTGCTCACTCAGGCTGATAAGCATCCCTGCAGTCTTTTACTTTCCAGCATTGAGCACATATATTAAGACTGTTTGGTTGCACTAGATATTTATTTAATTTATTTTTATATGTTTTCACATTTATATATTGGTAATATATGTTTTAAGGATTGATTATTAAAGGCTAGATTTTAAATTTTGGTTAGTGTGCATTTAAGTGAATTTCTTTTGGTGTACAAACCATTGTACCCCTCATTTTCTCTGATTCACTTCAGTTCACAGTTGCACCTACCTTTCATTATCAATTGTATTATTATTATTATTACACTAATACACATTTAGTATGGTTTAGTCGATCACTCCCTTACCCCCCGCCTTCTGTGTATTTGGGCCTAAGACTAAATTTTTAAAGCTTCCAATGACTGAGCTCCAGATCAGAACCAACGCTAACACCACCCTAACTCCTGTTTCTAGTTTTAAATACTTGGGCATATGGTTTGTCTCCCATTTAACATTCGGGATGCACATTGATACTCTGACATCAAAAACCTCGGCCAAACTAGGTGTACTTTACAGGAAAAAAAACTCCCTAAGTCTGCTGGTCAGAAAGCGTATCGCACACCAGATGCTAATGCCAAATATCGACTATGGGGACATAGTATACGGCTCAGCACCCCAAACCCACCTTAGCAAACTTGACACTCTCTACAATTCAATATGCCATTTTGTTCTCCAATGCATCTACAACACACATCACTGCGAAATGCTCAAATAACTAGATAGTAATCACTTGGTCTAGGCGCAAAGTTCACCTTTCCTGTCTTGCCTTCAAATACTTCCTGGGAAAGCTACCCATCTATCTGAACGAGCTCCTCACCCCTACCACATGCAGCACTTATCATCTGAGATCTAACTCCAAAAGACTGTTCATAGTCCCATGGTTCAGCAAAGTATCCGGCCGCTCCTCCTTCTCTTACCATGCACCCCAAAACTGGAACAATCTACTGGAGACTCTCACAGCCACCACCAGTTTAAGTTCTTTCAAAACTAAAACGGTCTCACATTTTAATCTGGTCTGTAACTGTTACATACGCTTATAATATATATTATCTCTAACTGTGCATGCAATGTCTTGTATATAATGTATACCCTGTTCACTTATGTAACTATGTATTGTACCATATATTATTTGTCATCTTAACTCTATGCCCAGGACATACTTGAAAACGAGAAGTAACTCTCAATGTTTTACTTCCTGGTAAAACATTTTATAAATTAATAAATAAATAAAATGATGCCGGCACAAAGGTAAAGGGGGTGCGAGCACTGCAGGAGAGCAGGCAGGAGGGCGCATCGCATTTTATTGAGACTTTTGGGAATTAAATATATCATTTTGCACAGTAATGCACTAGGATTTGGCGCTTCTTTTCTTCTATTTTTTCTATGTATATATATATATATGTTTTTTTATATATATATATATATATATATATATATATATATATATATATATATATATATATATATATATATATTACAAAATAGGTGTCTAAAAATACTATTTATAATTCCACAAGTTTAGTTAAACCATCCATTTGTAAAATTCTAAAAGTAAAAACTGGTTTATCTCTGTCGTATAATTAAAAAAAAAGTTCCAAATGTAAGTATGAAAACACAGAGCAAATCAAATAGAAAACCAAGGACAATCTTTTTTTTAAATTCAATTGGCTGAATGATCCAAGGAAAGGAAACAGCTAATCTTTAGTCCATTGAAAAAAATATTACCTTACAGGCCTCTTCCTTTGATGAAACAATATACAGCTGCCACAATGTGTTTATCTATTGTGATTAGACGGTAGGGGTAGGCGGTTCATTTAAATTAATCATTAATGGTAGGAAATTGCATAGTGGATGTTTACTGGTCAAGGTCATGTCTTGCATAAAATCAGACCGAAGAGATGTATGTTGTACACTATCAACTTCATACCACTATATTGATTTGTCCACGCTGCTAAAAAGAACAGATCCCTTAATAGATTTTATATCCTAGTTCTGCACTCAATATATCTCAGCACTCTATTCTAAGCACATGTGTTTATTTTTACTGATAAGTAAAATACAGCAAAAATCGAAATAGCTGGAAGACAATAACAACATTTATATACATAATTGTCCATATAAATATAATGAAATTGTTCGATGTTACTATTTAAAATACATGAACATTTAAAGTCCTTAAATGCAGTGGAACAGCACTGTAAATGTATTGGAAGTGTTTAGTAGTGTGGCTACACAATCATTTGTAAATGTGGCTGATTATTTATTCAGTAGCTGCAAATGTGATTGTCTGTACAATATTGTAGTATTTTAATTTATGGTTTCAAATTTGATGTGAAAGTTAGTGCTTCAAAGAGTGCAGTAGAGTCCTTACTACAGTAATTTTCAATGAAAATTCAACACAAGCCTAAAAATCAATCCACTTTTATCATACAAATGGTGGCAAGCAACGGCAAATCGTTTACATCTGGTTTGTAATTCTACATTTAGGATTTGTTTATGATTAAGGGGATATATTTGGGATTCATTTGGTATATTAATGGAATCCTATGCTGAGATTACTGACACTGTAAGCTCTTTGGAGCAGGACCCTCCTTTCCAATATTCTCCTATTGTGTCAACTTTTTAATATTTACTAATTATGCACGTTATTGTCCTTCCTCTCACACTGTACTGTGCATTAGAATATGTTGGCATCATACAAATAAAGGATATTTATTATAATAATAATAATAGCAGCATCAACATTGGTGCTACCACATTAGCAGTGATTACAAATTGTACAGGTTGTGTACAAGATATTTGGCTAAGATTATTTTGTGCCTATTTATCACACTTCCGTTGCATTTCACAAAGTATTGTAGTACTCATTACCTCGAGTTTTCCGTATTTTAATAAAATAGGAAAAAAATCAATATAAATAAATAAAATAAATATTTGTCTTACTTTCTATTTTATCAACCAATAAGCTTTCATTAAACATAGCTTTAGACTAAACATATTATAGGTCTTCTAGATTTGGTGTTCCATTAAACAGTTCTCTTCTGATCAATTAACCTCCTGTGAGTTGCAGTCTACCACAAGATCACAGCCACATGTGCTGTAGCCATGTCTCAGGGATTATGAAGTGATACTTTCTCTGTAGAAGCTCTAGTTTCGTTAGGTTCCTAATTTAAAGGAGCATTTCCAGTAAAAAAAAAAAAATATATATATATATATATATATATATATATATATATATATATATATATCAGCTGAACCACATTCGTTTTGGCTCAGAGGAAACCCTGCTTTCTGAGATAATTACCTCCATAGATCATGTCGGTATCTCCTGTATGTTTAAAGGTCCAGCATCATGTGGGCCAATAGGAAGCTGCAACGGATGATGTGACTTCCTGTGAACTAGCATGACGTGAGGCCTTTAAACCATTATATTGCGTGCCAAGCTAGGGCTGCTGCCATCATGACTTATGAAGGCAAGTACAGTATCTCGGGAAGCAGGGGATCTCGAGGCTGAAATTAACACGGTTAACATGGTTAAACCCCTGCTTCCCACCTAATGCACGAAAAACCACAATGCTGAAATGCACAATTGAAGCTGCAATCCTACATAAAACAAAACTGAACTAACAATAAAGTATGTATAATGAGTGACTAATTACCTTCTAAAATCAGACATCTATAAGTACTGTACAGTACTTATAAAATATTTTGAACATTTTACTGAAAATACTTTTAAACAGTGTGATCTGAAGCTCATTAATGTTTTCTTCTCCTTTCCTTTCTGACAAAAAGAAAGGTAACCTGCACAAATATGAGGTTGTTATCACTAAAAGTAAAACAAAATACAGTTTTTAATATTTTTAGTACTTCAGTATTAGGCGGTACATTTTTTATTTGGACTAACAATAGATATTATAAGACAAGCTTTCGAGAGTTCTCCTCTCTAACTCAAGACAAGCAATACTGATTTACAATGATTCCATAAACCTGTTTTTATGTGAATTATACATCTCTAGGCTTGAGTATAAGTTTATGTACAAGTGGATTAACACTGTGCTTAAGCTCATACTAGTATATCTACAGAATAGCTCCTTAGACAACGCCTTCCAGTGAATATGTTTATCTGCAGAGGTCAAGTAGACTTGCAGATCCTCAAAGAATGTTGTTTGCTGAGCTAGGACTGCTGTAAGTCATTAGCAAGGAAGAGAGTGAAGTAGTAAGCAATCAGTAGGGCACTCAAGCATAATTAAGTTATTCTGATGGATGGGAGAGGGTTTCAGCAATGTTGAGGGGGTGGAGGGGGCAATTACTCTCTACTATTGACAGGAAAGGAGATTGAAGGGCACATAGATGCCATGACTGGCCAATTGCAATGATGTGCCATTCGGTGAATTTGTCTGACAACAGAACCTCAGGGACAATCTTTCTCAACTGTACTATGGAGCGGTACAAGGCAGCAGTCCTGGGCAGGTCCCCAAAACTTCTGCACCAGATCATCATACTGTCCCAGCAAGGAATTTGTACTGCTCCGTGCTGCCAACCCAACTGCATCTCATTCCACCTGGGGGATTTTCTTTTCCTACCACTGCAACCAAGGGGACTTCCAGGTGGCATTTGCCATTTGCTGTTGCCTATGCCATTTTACTCTAAACTATAACCCATGCTTATCAACCTTTTTTCTTGTGTTATCGCTCCTGTTCCTCTTTTTTTTAGATTGGTAGATTCTTTCCTATTGTTTACTTTTGTGTCAAGTTACTTATATGTAGTATTTTTGCATATTATTGTCCTCCCTTCCACTCTGTACTGTGAAATGGAATATTTTGGCTCCATAGAAATAAAGGATATTTTGTAATAATAGTAGCTGCAACATTGGTGCTACCACATTAACAGTGATTTAAATTTGAAGGAGTTGTACTGTATTCATGCTTGTTATTTAAGGTTGTTTTTTGTCCATTGATCACACTTTAGTTGGTTTCAGGAAGTATTGTAGAGTTGATAAACACTATGTGCAGTCGTAGCCAAAATATGTCAAACAATTTTTATTCCAGCATTGAGGTACAGTACTAAGAATGAGGAATTATCAAGTGCACTGTAACTTGCATGTTTCAATTTTTAAACAAATAAAAAGAGAATACAAACCTTCTCCTGGTTTTCCTACCCATGCCTTACTGTTGAACCTCGTGGTGTGGTGTCATAGTATGTTGTTGTAATTCTGCCACCAGGTAAATTAGAAAAATACTGCATTTTAACCAATTCCTGACTTTGGGATTTTAGTAAATGAAAACATAATACTATATATATATATATATATATATATATATATATATACAGATGCGACGGACGCTATCCGATCATTTCTCGGAGCAGTTTTAGTCTGCTGTATTCCATGCAGCATTCACTCGTTAATCTTCCGTGAAGGCTGCCAATCACACCTCTGTTTGCCGTTGTTGATTTCCTTGATTACCTGGATTATGATTTGTTTGGGTTCAGTTCTACATGTATCTGCCAGATGACAAATGTGAATCCCTTTTCATAGGCTATGCAGTGGATAGAGGGTAGTCAATTTTGTAGGTGTTTAAAAACAAGATAAAAAGAGTGTCCACTACAGTGATCCATTGTAAATTGACCTTGGTCACTGAAGACATTATCAAATGTAGGCGTTTCAGAATTAAAATCTCAAAACAGAATGTTGTGGTAATTATTCTACATTGCTATGCTTGCGCAATTGCTGAATTGACATACACTGAACATCATGTCAAGTCCTTATACTAGACCAGAGTGCAGTTATGCATATTTATTTTTTTCTGCAATTAATGCTGGAACAGATAAAAAGGCGACTTGAGCAGAGATATATTGGTACATCATTGACAAATATGATTTCTTCAAATTTTCACAAAATCAATGTGGGTGGAAGAATTCGATAAGGCAAACTTTAACTATGAATAAAAAAGAGAAATATAATAAAATGCGCAGCTAATATAACCTCACAGTGGTAAGACACAAATAGTGATTTAAAATAACCAAAAGTGCATACCCATATACCCAAGTATAGGGAATAATTGATACATAATTATACAAAACCATAATAGGTGAATGAAATAGCGTCTGCAGCTGTATCAATAGAGTGGCTCACACCCTCTGCACTATAGAAACAAAAAACAAAAGAAAACAGCACAAAAACGCACATAGTGAAGTACATAAAAATATATTTATCAATAAAAACGTAAGTAATCTGCGTACATCAAATAGGTAGGGTTAAAGCATTGACTGTGATAAACACAGAGGTTACCAATCAGCAGGTGAGTACACGAAAGGAAATCATCTGGTATCGATGCTACCAGGGGGTCGTCACGGCTCGTCAGTGGCGGTTGCCT
The DNA here is from genome assembly GCF_040206685.1 of Ascaphus truei. Classification (NCBI taxonomy): domain Eukaryota; kingdom Metazoa; phylum Chordata; class Amphibia; order Anura; family Ascaphidae; genus Ascaphus; species Ascaphus truei. The sequence continues at coordinate 258,237,910 of NC_134485.1, read as the reverse complement.
CTCTTAGGGCACTATGCAGTAAGTGCCAAAAAAGTGCTTTCAGCAAGTGTTCCCTATCGGCATGATTTTGGCGATTTGCCCTCGCAGTATTCAGTAACGGCCGAATCCATGCCGATCCCTGCCGAATCACTGCAAAAGCAAAACTGCCGATGAGCCTGTGCCGAAACAGACTGGCTCCCGATAACCTGCCGATAGGCCTTTTCTGCCGATAGGTGTTTGCAGCAGAGAGAGACCTGCCGCTCTCTCAGCGCAAACATCGGCAAAATGTAAAGTATTTACAGTAGAGGCAACGTTTATTCTAGCATTTGCCGTAAACTAGCCGGGTTACATTCTGGGTATGTGCTGGGTATGTGCTGGGTATGTTCTGGGCTAGTTTGAGGCACGTTTAAGGCATTTCTGCATTGACTAACGACCCATAGGATTAACACAGCAGGGATCCCTGGCATTCCAATTCAGTTTGAATGGGACTGCCATGGACCCCCGCTGTTAATCTGATAGGCCATTAATCAATGCAGAAATGCTGGGGCTAGTTTAAGGAAAGTTTAAGGCATGTATTCAGAATGTACCTGGGTGTTTCCTGGGTTTTTGGGGAATTGCCACTGGTTTTTGTTCGAATTAGAGTTGCCTCTACTGTATAAACAAATTTTATTCATAGTGTACATGTGCAGGGGGTCTCCGGAGCTGAACCGCATTGGTTTCAGGTCCGGGGACCCCCTGCTTACCGAGATACAGGCCCCTTTATGAGGTGCCGGTATCCCTCTGCATTTAAAGGTCCCAATCACGTGACAGCAGAATGTAAACAAAGCAGAGGGATACCGGCACCCGCTAAAGGGGCCTGTATCTCGGGAAGCAGGGGGTCCACGGACCTAAAACCAAAGCGGTTCAGCTCCAGAGACCCTCTGCACATCTACACTATGAGTAAAACACATATATAAATAAACAATCATTCCTTACCTTTGCGGCTATGTGCTACGGTAACGAAGCAGCATGAATGTATTTTTAATAATAGTATACTGTGAGCAGGGGGTCCCCTGAGCTGAACCGCATTGCTTTGGGGACCAAGGACACCCTGCTTCCTGAGTTACAGGCCCCGGTATGTGTCATCGGGTGGCAGTGTCGCCGCCATCTTTATAGCACCCCATTCGCGCCATGTCCGCTATAAATATGGCGGCAACACTGTAACCGATGCCCCAAACCGGGGCCTGTAACTTGGGAAGCAGGGGATCTCTGAGCCACAAATCAATGCAGTTCAGCTCAGGGGAACCCCTGCTTCCGCACAATATTATTAAAATATACAAATGCTGCTTCATTACCATAGCGTATAGCCGCTAAAGCAATGAAGGGGTTAAGGCAGAATAGCATGTTTATTGGGGACATTTGCCCCCAATAAACATAGCAATAAACAACATACACCCCCTGTGTATTTAAAATACATAAACAACAATCAATACATTAAGTACATATAGCACTCACCCATTTCCGGCTGCCACAATGAAGGCCATCCTCATCTTCATCCTGCCCATGCCCCCTCCACTGCGACAAAACAGACACAAGAATGAAAACATCCAATGTAATGTCCCCTAACACCTTAATCATCATAGCGGTTATTAACCGCTACAGTCATTAAAGGGTTAACCCACCCTCACCCATCACCCAGGACTCCTACATACCTTCCCACACAAACCCCCCCACCACGTGAGGCCTAACCACCCTCACCCACTACCCACAAGGGAGGCCTACCCACATACCATTGAGGAAAATACCCCCCCAAACTCCCAGTACCCACAATAAAAACAATACACAGCCCCACAATAAGCATCATTCTATTTATTAAATACATTACCCACCCCTGTGCCCCCCATAAATACATGGTTTATCATTTTACGAACAGGGTTCATAACACAGCCCCACGTGAGTCCCCGGCGGGCTGGCGGGGCACCTGACAGACCTACAGGGTACCAGCAGCTCATTTCAAACAGGTTCTGGAGGCCTGTTGGTGGTCCCGCCAAGCTCCATGGCCCCCAGGTGGTCTCCTTGGGTCCCCGTGGGCCACAATTGTGTCCCCACGGTAGGCCCGTGGATGTCTGGGAGCCCCGGGTCAGACCCACAGGTGTCTGCGGGGCCTCGGGTGGCTCCCACGGGGTATGGGGAACTCATGAGTGCTCACTACAGGTCCGCGGTGCCCCTACAGATGCCCCTACAGCCCCTTCATCCCCGCACCTATGGGTCCACGGTACCCCCCCGGATGTGGGACCACCGCTTCATCCCCGCAGACTACGGGTCAGCGGTGCCCCCACAGATGTGAGACCACCGCTTTATCCCCACAGGTGTCACCCGTGGAACCACCAGCCTGATACCCGTGAGATACCCGAGGAGACTGCAGGTGGTCTCCAGAGGTCTCACGCAGAACCACGGAACAAACCCTGAATGTAAAAAAAAATAAACCTGTCCTATACATTCAATACATACACACCCCCCCCAACACCTACAGTACAATAATGTGCAAAATAACTACGTATTATCCAGATAGGGATAATAGATTATTTGCCCATTATTAAACACATTAACTAGCATATTCAAATAAATAAAGTACTACTGACCTCATCAATAAGAAGCACCCGTCGCCAGCAACATCCTGGTCTTTCGTTGCCCACAAAATACACAGCCAATACAAATCTAATACATTGCAATTACATTCAGATATCTATTAACCCCGTAAACACCTTATCGGATAATAACCGCAAAGGTAATTAAGGGGTTAAGTCACACTGGCCCGATACCCACCCTTCACCCATTCATTTGTACAGTGGCTTCATCATGCAACTATATATATATATATATATATATACACACACATGATGAACCAATATACAAATAAATGTAGAAGGGTTATCAAAAACATGCTGTACTACAAATAACACTTCTCCATACAGACACACTACAATAAAATCAATTTCCTTTAATAATCCTATCTGATCTTACAATCAAAATCCTCAATTGCCAATCAAAAACCTCAAATGACGATCAAACATTGCATTTACATTATATATATGATGCATACAATCTATGCACATATACATTCTGCAAATGAATGTTAACAATAACATTCAAAACAAAATACCAATACCTCCAAACAAGTATACTATTTAAACCAATCCAGTAAACATAAATCAATTAGCATTCATTAATGACATCCCTAAACAATTTGCATTCCATCCCTAACAATTAAACAATTAACTAATTCAAGCGTTGAACAGAACAAGTTATCCTCTGACAAAATATAAGTACCAACAAGAATACAATATAGAAAAGCAAGCCTGACCCTGACCTAAAGTACACCATACAATAGCAACAATTACATCTATCTAATTTTAACATACATTATACACACATTTAAGCATAGCAGCATAGCCAAATTAATTTAAAACACAGCAAAGAAAGCTTTTAAAACAACATCATTTCTTACCCTGTATGTATATATTGATCTAGACATACATACATAAATACATACATACATACAGTGGCAAGAAATGATATACCAAAAATAAAGAAATACACATGTTAATAAAGCTTTAAAAAAATTAACAAGTTAAATAAAATACATTTCTTTAGTTCACTTACCATTACTTGACCCACTCACCGACTCCCGTTGAACAGCTTACTCTCGAACACATCCACCACGCACAGGAACCCATAAAATAACAAACCATAAAATAATAAACATTAAACTAAAAATCCAAAACAATCCACGGGTCTTCTATTTGTAATCCATCTTCATCTGTATTCTTCTTTCTTCTATCTGCGGCTCTCTTCCGGGGTCTTCATGTCTTCTACGGCCACGCCCTGGCCTTTTTCTTCTGTAGGAGGTCCTTCCTCCTTTGCGTCTTGCTTCAAAATGAGACGACATCGGCTTTTAAAGGCCTATGACGTCACATTTTCGTCATGGTTCCCACGGCCCTGATTTGGCCGTGAAAATCATGTGTTTTGGCCGAGAAAAATAAAAAATGATGACGTCACTTAAAGCAATGAAAGCACAGCCAATCCGAATGGCTTTGCTTCAATTGCCTTTAAGATGACGTCATGAAAAGAAACATGGCCGTCCTCACATGGTACGGTAGCCAATCAGAGCGTGGGAAGTCTATCACTACTCTTTTTTAACATGTGTATTTCTTTATTTTTGGTATATCTTTCTTGCCACTGTATGTATGTATGTATGTATGTCTAGATCGATATATACATACAGGGTAAGAAATTATGTTGTTTTAAAAGCGTGCTTTGCTGTGTTTTAAATTAATTTGGCTATGCTGCTATGCTTAAATGTGTGTATAATGTATTTTAAAATTAGATAGATGTAATTGTTGCTATTGTATGGTGTACTTTAGGTCAGGGTCAGGCTTGCTTTTCTATATTGTATTCTTGTTGGTACTTATATTTTTTCACAGGATAAATTGTTCTGCTCAACGCTTGAATTAGTTATTTGTTTAATTGTTAGGGATGGAATGTAAATTGTTTAGGGATGTCATTAATGAATGCTAATTGATTTACAGTGGCGACCAACTTTATTCTAACTCGGCTAGCTCCGCGAAATTCAGAATATATGTGCGGTTTTGTGTTGTTTTCGCCCGTAGTGTATTGCGTTATTTTCGCGCCGTGATTTAAACATTTTATTCCCGCTGGCTGCAATACTGCAATGCCGTGTAAAAATGCCTGGGGGCGTTTGCGAGCTGTTGTCTTTGAAGTCTAATTCAGTACCTGCGCGGTTCAACCTACACAGTCTGTGCGTGCGCGCGCAGTAATAGTAAAATTGCATATTTAATTTATTTTAAAGTACAGTACTGTACATGCTCTGACCCTGTTGGGGTGAAGTGAGGGGGTTCCTAACATCTGGTGGCAAAATGAATTTTATTTCTAGGTGCCCTAGAACAGAAGTTCCCACGCCAATTGGCCGTAAATTTGACCGAGGCCCTAAGTAGTTCCCACGCCAATTGCGCGAATATAATTTAAAATAATCCGTTCTCTGGGTCTGAGCGGGTTGAAATTCGCCTTGTCCTCATGCGGGAGGACCATTGCCATAGTGGCAAAATATCAGCCTTGCACGACCCCCGGAACCGGAGATACCAAAAGACAGTTTAAAAGCACATTACCAAAGTGGCTTTTTTTCTGCAATGCAAGTCAATGGCAGAAACCTGAAATTTAACATTACCCTGACTTTGTTCTGTTGCCACGAGAGGGTCGCAATTTGCCATGCAATCCTGCCGCAACTAGGACTACATGGTGACCGAATCTGAGCCCTCTAGGTCGAACAGAAACGGAGTTGTGGGTTCAGGTTTCTGCTCATTCTGACTTAGCCGGTTCAAAGCTTTCTCCGCCATTACGCTCAATGGTAGGACCCTCCTCGCCGGCGTGACCCTTTCTCGTCGCCATTACTGCTCGGGTGTTTGGGTGAAGTGAGGGGGTTCCTAACATCTGGTGGCAAAATGAATTTTATTTCTAGGTGCCCTAGAACAGAAGTTCCCATGCCAATTGACCTAGTTCCCATGCCAATTGTGCGCTCATTGCTCTTTTTTTACAATGTTGCCGATCTTGCGGCTTTGTGGTCAGGTAGTAAAAAAACAGTGCAGCAAGCCTCTACATTTGTTACACTGTCAAAGGAGCAAATGGAAACAATGTGAGGCAATTCAACATGTTCTTTTATTGGTGGAGTCAGTACAAAAACATTTATTTACAAATACTGTACAATGTTGAAACATTTAAAGTGCACAGCAATTCTAACCATCAACACACAATAATACATACTGCAGTCTTTATTAAATTCTTCTGCCACAAAACATTTGTAAAACATGGAGATACCTGAAAAATGGACGTTTATACTGTGTGAATATTAATTTATAATACAGTATACAGTATATGCAGTATATAAATACTGTATATAAAATCTACTGTTTGTTTTTGGTGCATGGGGCAAAGGGAGTTAAAGTGACTTGCTTTTTATGTACTGTATTTGGGGGTTGTCTTTGGGGGTTTATTCATCAAATTATTATGATGAACTGCCTTTTGAAATTACAGTGCTGTTAACTATTTCAGCCACACACCTCCAGAGTTTTTAATCCCTCCTAGCCAAGCGTCAATCGGCTGAGTCACCCTATCCTACCAACCCCCTCTCTCCACTGGGTCGTTAACCTTCTGCATATTGCAGCACTGTGAGAATTGAGAGTAAACTGATACTGTATTTCATCAGGGTGTGAAAACATTTGTCAGTCAGTATGGTTTAAAGTCACATGTTTTAAATACAATACAGTACATTCTTTAATATCTTTAAAATAAAAATATATAAATATATAAGTATAATGTAACATAATCCATTCTGTGGGTATGAGCGGGTTGAATCGGAGAAACATTTACAAAACATTCTTATTCATTGGTGCACTGTAGGGGTGGCTGTCAATGATTATGATTCGCAGGAAAGTGAATAAATATTTATTTTATTTTATCAGGAACCAAAAAATACAAATATAAAAATAATCAGGAATAATACATAATGCAGTCTTTATTAAGTTATTTTGGCAGCTTGAAATTGGATAACCATTTGGAAAACATTTGTAAAACATGGGGAAACATAAGTAATGCACATTTATAAGAATATTATTTAATACTATATACAGTACAGTACTGTAATGTACTGTATAATATACTGTATATACTATATACTGTATAGTAAAATTATTTTTTCCGTCTTTATCTTTTCCTCATTCTGTCTGTAGTACAGTAGTTCATTGAGAGAGGAGAGGATTTGTGTACATCATTACTGCTGTTTATATACTGTACATTTGACTGTACAAGCAGATTTGACTGGACACAACGCCCCCATCTCCCCCTAGGCCACCCTTTTTCCTGGAACGATAAGAAAACCAAAAATTAGTGCAGTTACTGTACTTTACTGTACTGTACTGTATGTGCGTACTGTACTGTATTATGGCAGAACTACTGTAGGTGGCTGGTGCAGCTTTCTCTGGAAAGAAAATAATGGAGCAGTTAGTAGGCAGTTACTGCTCAAGGATATGCGCCGTTGAAGCGGTGTGCTTGGGATCGTTGTCCTGGTAGAAGCGGTGACCATTGGGGAAGTCGCGTGTGATGTATCTCGGGCACAATGTTGTCTTGGAAGAAAGCTTTATTCATGATTCCTATAGCAAGAAAAGAAAAGTGCTCAAAAAACTGCACAATAGTACAGTACAGTGCATACGATAAGGCAACACTAGTCAAGTACAGTGCATTAGGCGACATTATATTTGATACATTTTACCTTCAAAGATGACAATGCATCCCGGTCCACGCCTAGAGATGGCACCCCACACATGCAGCTTCACAGGGTGTTTTGGCCGCGGCTTCAAAGATATGCAGCCTTTTTTGTGGAACGCAAATCTTGCAAATCTTGCATATCCCTCCAGCGACACAGTAGACTCATCAGTGAAGATGCAATCCTGGAAAGTCTCCCCGCTGTCGATCCATGCTTGGGCCTGGAACACTCTTTTGATTTTGTTTGCGTCCCGTATCATGGGGTACACTCTGTAATGACAAGGAATAAAAAAAAATTGCGGCACAGTGCAGTACAGTTTGCGAAACAACACTTTTATCTCCTGTACTGTCCAGTACTAACCTCACACGTCCATATTTCCATCCAATGCTGCGTCTCATCTTCTTTATGCTGGTCTCGGATACAGTCAGATTGTGCTTTTCCTGCAGAGTGTTTTTAACCCTTAATGCACTCCTCTCATCATTCTCACTTATTTTGTCCACCAGAACAGTTGTCTCCCTACAATGTAAAGAAATTATATTGTTTTATTAATATGCAGCAATATAAAATGTATATAAATGTAATGTTGTAATATACAGTAAATATAAATATACAAAAAATGTATACTGTTGTACTATAAATATAAATATACAAAATAAATATACTGTTGTAATATAAATATAAATATACATCCTATATATACCGTTGTAAGATTAATTGAAATATACAAAAAATGTATACTGCTGTACTATAAATATAAATAGACAAAATATATATACTGTTGTAATATAAATATAAATATACATCCTATATATATACCATTGTAAGATTAATGGAAATATACAAAAAATGTACTGCTGTACTATAAATATAAATAGACAAAATATATATACTGTTGTTCTATAAATATAAATATACAAAATAAATATACTGTTGTAATATAAATATACATCCTATATATACCGTTGTAAGATTAATTGAAATATACAAAAAATGTATACTGCTGTACTATAAATATAAATAGACAAACTACTGTATGTTGTAATATAAATCAACAGAAATAACAACAGTATTACAGTAGATACAGAACTGTACTGTAGATGTACAGTGCAGTTTTCTATATTTTTTTTTGTTAAGTTTTATAAATATACTTACGCGTTAGTTACCCTTGGTGCCCTTTTGCGGTCTCTGTTTTTTCCGTATGCATGATAGCACACGGTGCTTGATGGCACAACGAGGTCAGAAGTAGCTAACCAGCATTGGATAGCAGCAATTCGGTGTCCACTCGTGTACATATCCTTAATTCGCATGCTGAGATCCTTTGAAATCTTTTAAACAGGCATTGCTGCAAGTAGAAAGAAATACAAACATAAGAATGTATATTCGATGTTTAGTCGATGTGTATTCTATGTGCAGTCAATACACAAAATGGATGGTGTATTTATACGGTAATGACTCACATTAGAGTACGCCCACTTTCAACACCTGTACCTGGTCGCCATGCATAAAAGGTCACACACTTTGCATTGCCCACCACTCCATGATCTTTATCTGAACTTGCCCTTGTCCAGATACTGTACTGCATTGTGCCCCCTCCTTCCATGGAGCATCCCCGTTTCTATGGACGCAAGAACCCACTCACCTCTGCCGTGCCTGTCATGCTGAAAAAGCGAAAGGCGGTTGCCGTTTCCACGCCAAGGGCAAAGCGACAGGCTAAGGCCAATAAAGAAAACCTTCTGCTGACCCCAAAGGTTAAGGGTTTTCTTAGACGTAAGCCTCATTATGTGAAGAAGATATACGGTGATGTACTCTCGACACAAAACGAATGGCAGCCAACCTATCGAATCCGCAGACCACTTCCTCCCATATGCTTCGACGACTCTGCTTGAGCTGTCCCGGAAATCTTCATCCCGTCTTCTCCACCCCCATCTTCTCCGGTTCCATCTGACGACGCTGCCGCCTCTGAAATCCACGGGTCACTTTCTCCTTTGCTCTTACACGACTCTGCTTCTCAGCCGGAAATCCAAAGGTCACCTTCTCCATCCCTCTTCGACGACGCTGCCGCTTCTCCTCTACCGGGTATCCACAGGTCACCTCCTCCACTCTCCATCGATGCCGCTTCTGTCCATGGAACCCCCATCTCATCCTCCGTTGCACCCATCTCCCCAGATGTCCAGACGCCATGCACAAGAAACAGCTCGTTAGACCGGATGCTGAATGGGATAAGTGTGGATCTCCCCGGGAATTCTATTGTGCTGGCAAAGATAGATCTGCTTCTGGAGACAATGCTAAATGTGAAGCAACGGATGCTACAAATGGAGCAACGGATGGATCAACGGATGGAGAAGATAGAGGCTGACATTGCGGGCATACATTATTTGCTCGGTGCTAATGCCCCTGTTTCCCTGACGCCAGAGCAGGGGGGTGACATGGATGTGATGAATGGGACCTTCGACCCCCTTCCATCTCCAAGCGCCCCCTCTCCACCAGAAGATGTAGTGTACATGTATGCCGTTGAGGAGGACATGACAACCCAATCAAGACCACGCCAGGAGACAACACGGCGAACACGACTGGAGGAAAGCTTCCTCCCAGACAACCTACCATTGCCCGTCGCCACAAGCACACCCGTTCCCAAAAGACCTACACCCGCTCGCATAGAAACAGTGCCCGACATCACCCTGTGAGAGCTGCCACCGGGACTCAGGGAGAAGTATAGGGTGATGAGTGCTGGTGTACCCCACAAGTATGCCTTGATCATTTTTAAGCACCATGTTCCCTACACATTGTACTGCGAGTGGGTGTTCTAAGTGAACTACGAAGGAAATCGCATTAAAAAGGCGCTTCCTGTCAATTTAAGGAAAAACATTGTGGAAGAAATGCGGCGCTTTTATGCAGTTACAGATCCTGTAATGAAAGGCGTTCGAGGCTGCATTAATGGCGTTTTGCGCCATGCAAGGAATCGGCCATGGCTGGACAACATGGAGGACTTTCAGTGAGACCATACTGTTGTGCTGAACTGTATTGTACTGTACATGTTTTGCCCTACAGTACCTGCTGTACTTAAACAAAGGAGATGTTGTTGTGTTTTTTTACACAGGACATGCACAACTCCAGTCCCTGAGGGCCACAAACAGGCACGGTTTTCAATGTTGCCCTGAAAACCTGCCCTGTTTGCTGCCCTCTAGGACTGGTGCAGGTCTGACTGACAGTGTTGCGCACCATCCCACTGTACTGTACTGTATACAGTACTGTGTTTCTTTAATAAAGGAGATGTTACTTAAAATGCTTCAACATTGTACTGTATTTGTAAATAAATGTTTTTGAACTGACTGCACCAATAAAAGAACATGTTGATTTGTCTTACTGTACTGTGCATTGTTTCCATTTGCTCCTTTGATAGTACTGTATAACAAAATACAGAGTAACAAATGTCGAGGCTTGCTGCACTGTTTTTTTACTGCCTGGTTGCGCAATTGGCGTGGGAACTAGGGCAATTGGCGTGGGAACTAGGTCAATTGGCGTGGGAACTTCTGTTCCAGGGCACCTAGAAATAAAATTACAGTGTAACAAATGTAGAGGCTTGCTGCACTGTTTTTTTACTACCTGACCGCAAAGCCGCTAGATCGGCAACATTGTAAAAAAAGAGCAATGAGCGCACAATTGGCGTGGGAACTAGGTCAATTGGCATGGGAACTTCTGTTCTAGGGCACCTAGAAATAAAATTCATTTTGCCCCCAGATGTTAGGAACCCCCTCACTTCACCCCAACAGGGTCCGAGCAGTAATGGCGGCGAGAAAGGGTCACGCCGGCGAGGAGGGTCCTACCATTGAGCGTAATGGCGGAGAAAGCTTTGAACCGGCTAAGTCAGAATGAGCAGAAACCTGGAACCCACAACTCCGTTTCTGTTCGACCTAGAGGGCTCAGATTCGGTCACCATGTAGTCCTAGTTGCGGCAGGATTGCATGGCAAATTGCGACCCTCTCGTGGCAACAGAACGGAGTCAGGGTAATGTTAAAGTTCAGGTTTCTGCCATTGACTTGCATGGCAGAAAAAAAAGCCACTTTGGTAATGTGCTTTTAAACTGTCTTTTGGTATCTCCGGTTCCGGGGGTCGTGCAAGGCTGATATTTTGTCACTATGGCAATGGTCCTCCCGCATGAGGACCAGGCGAATTTCAACCCGCTCAGACCCACAGAACGGATTATGTTACATTATACTTATATATTTATATATTTTTATTTTAAAGATATTAAAGAATGTACTGTATTGTATTTAAAACATGTGACTGTAAACCATACTGACTGACAAATGTTTTCACACCCTGATGAAATACAGTATCAGTTTACTCTCAATTCTCACAGTGCTGTGCACATCAGATTTACATTTCAAATTCGAGAGGGGATTTTCCAAAGCGTTACCGTTAAAACAACAGGCCTCTAAGGGTTGGGGGAGGGGGATGGTGTGATTAGACGCAGGCGTACTGAGTGTTTGTAGCTCGGCTATGGGCGGATTAAGAACACAATGGCAATATGCAGAAGGTTAACGACCCAGTGGAGAGAGGGGGTTGGTAGGATAGTGTGACTCAGCCGATTGACGCTTGGCTAGGGAGGGATTAAAAACTCTGGAGGTGTGTGGCTGAAATAGTTAACAGCACTGTAATTTCAAAAGGCAGTTCATCATAATAATGTGATGAATAAACCCCCAAAGACAACCCCCAAATACAGTACATAAAAAGCAAGTCACTTTAACTCCCTTTGCCCCATGCACCAAAAACAAACAGTAGATTTTATATACAGTATTTATATACTGCGTATACTGTATTATAAATTAATATTCACACAGTATAAACGTCCATTTTTCAGGTATCTCCATGTTTTACAAATGTTTTGTGGCAGAAGAATTTAATAAAGACTGCAGTATGTATTATTGTGTGTTGATGGTTAGAATTGCTGTGCACTTTAAATGTTTCAACATTGTACAGTATTTGTAAATAAATGTTTTTGTACTGACTCCACCAATAAAAGAACATGTTGAATTGCCTCACATTGTTTCCATTTGCTCCTTTGACAGTGTAACAAATGTAGAGGCTTGCTGCACTGTTTTTTTACTACCTGACCGCAAAGCCGCAAGATCGGCAACATTGTAAAAAAAGAGCAATGAGCGCACAATTGGCATGGGAACTAGGTCAATTGGCATGGGAACTTCTGTTCTAGGGCACCTAGAAATAAAATTCATTTTGCCACCAGATGTTAGGAACCCCCTCACTTCACCCAAACACCCGAGCAGTAATGGCGACGAGAAAGGGTCACGCCGGCGAGGAGGGTCCTACCATTGAGCGTAATGGCGGAGAAAGCTTTGAACCGGCTAAGTCAGAATGAGCAGAAACCTGAACCCACAACTCCGTTTCTGTTCGACCTAGAGGGCTCAGATTCGGTCACCATGTAGTCCTAGTTGCGGCAGGATTGCATGGCAAATTGCGACCCTCTCGTGGCAACAGAACGGAGTCAGGGTAATGTTAAAGTTTAGGTTTCTGCCATTGACTTGCATGGCAGAAAAAAAGCCACTTTGGTAATGTGCTTTTAAACTGTCTTTTGGTATCTCCGGTTCCGGGGGTCGTGCAAGGCTGATATTTTGCCACTATGGCAATGCTCCTTCTGCATGAGGACCAGGCGAATTTCAACCCGCTCAGACCCACAGAACGGATTATTTTACATTATATTCACGCAATTGGCGTGGGAACTACTTAGGGCGTCGGTCAAGTTCACGGGCAATTGGCGTGGGAACTTCTGTTCTAGGGCACCTAGAAATAAAATTCTTTTTGCCCATAGATATTAGGCACTGTATACCACTGTACAGTATACTGTAGAAGACACATAATGAAACGATACTGAACATGTAGAATAAATGCATAGTTTTATTTATTCGGGTTTATTACACAGTATACTGTACGGCCGGAAACCATCAGCATACAGTACAATATTATCCATCGAAATCCCCCCATTAGCCGTTTTCTTTTCTGAGGAAAATCAAAAAGAAAAGTTTTAATGTACAGTAATGGTCAGCCCCCTAAAGAAGTACCCAGCCAGCCCCACCAAAATAATACGGCAACAATACAGTACTCACCATAGAATTTCCCATTCAGCTGGCGCCGGCACCGGTCCACAGCCAGTCCAGCTTTCTTCATCATCCACGTCGATAGTTTGCAGCGGGACTAGTCCACCTGTAGGCTGGAAATCGCTTAGGTACATGCATGCTTCATCAAAACTGCACGCGAAATCCGACTCAGGCTCAGGCTCAGGGTTGTCACTGACAGTGGGGCCGTCATTGGAAGCCGGTGCTGGTGCTGGTGCATTGCTTGGCAGCGACTGTCGCTTCTTAGTTGGTTTTAACATGACCCTTCGCCTTTTGCCGCCTCCATGATCATAGATACGGGAAAAATCCGGTGACACACACCAATACCCTCCAACAAATTGGGGCTCAATACGGTGAAAACAGGGGTCGCTACACAACCTTTTCCTTACTGCACGCTTCCACGTATGAGGAGTTGGCGAAAATTTGTAAAAGTTATAGTTTTCGATAAAATACTGATAAATTTGAGCAACTGTTGCCATCTTATCATCTGTTGCATTAATCGCGGCCCATATCAAATACGCATAACTTCTGTCGAGTTTTTGGAAAGCGGGCTGCACTTGAACACTCATGGTGGGTCTATGGAGAATAGTGTAACAGAAACTGAAACTGGTCTTTGTCTTTCTTTAATATGAAAAGCCTAAATTGATACATTTTTGCAACTCTTCCTTCAGTCTCAAGGCCAAGGCCAAGTTACAATAGCACACTGTGGTACAGTATCTTTTTTAAACGAAACACCTGCAAGCCGACACATTACTGATTCGGCGCATTACAATTCATGAATTTCTGCCATCTGGCGGACAAGCGAAGCATTGCAGCCTATTAAAATCCGAACCATTATCAATAAACGCATCAGCCGGGCATGACCCGTGGCTGGGAATGCAAGGTGAACGCGGCATGCGCCAGGTGAACAGCGTCGCATTCCAGGAACCAGCCAGGGACAAACCGGTGATTTGTTAGAATAAAAGCTGCTGCAACAGTATGTTTACTGGATTGGTTTAAATAGTATACTTTTTTGGAGGTATTGGTATTTTGTTTTGAATGTTATTGTTAACATTCATTTGCAGAATGTATATGGTGCATAGATTGTATGCATCATATATACAATGTAAATGCAATGTTGTGATTGTCATTTGAGGTTTTAGATTGGCATTTGAGGATTTTAATTGTAAGATCAGATAGGATTATTAAAGGAAATTGATTTTATTGTATTGTGTCTGTATGGCGAAGTGTTATTTGTAGTACAGCATGTTTTTGATAACCCTTCTACATTTATTTGTATATTGGTTCATCATGTCTCTCTCTCTCTCTCTCTCTCTCTCTCTCTCTCTCTCTCTCTCTCTCTCTCTCTCTCTCTCTCTCTCTCTCTCTCTCTCTCTCTCTCTCTCTCTCTATATATATATATATAGTTGCATGATGAAGCCACTGTACAAATGAATGGGTGAAGGGTGGGTATCGGGCCAGTGTAGCTTAACCTCTTAATTACCTTTGCAGTTATTATCCGATAAGGTGTTTAAGGGATTAATTGATATCTGAATGTAATTGCAATGTATTGGCTTTGTATTGGCTATGTATTTTGTGGGCAACGAAAGACCAGGATGTTGCTGGCGATGGAGGCTTCTTATTGATGAGGTCAATAGTACTTTATTTATTTGAATATGCTAGTTAATGTGTTTAATAATGGGTAAATAATCTATTATCCCTATCTGGATAATAGTTATTTTGCACATTATTGTACTGTAGGTGTTGGGGGGGGGGGGTGTATGTATTGATTGTATAGGCCAGGTTTATTTATTTTTTACATTCAGGGTTTGTTCCGTGGTTCTGCGTGAGACCTCTGGAGACCACCTGCGGTCTCCTCGGGTATCTCACGGGTATCAGGCTGGTGGTCCAACGGGTGACACCTGTGGGGATGAAGAGGTGGCCTCACATCTGTGGGGGCACCGCGGACCCGTAATCTGCGGGGATGAAGTGGTTGTCCCACATCCATGGGGGCACCACGGACCCATAGGTGCGGGGATGAAGCGGTGGTCCCACATACATGGGGACACCGCGGACCCGTAGTGAGCACTCGTGAGTTCCCCAGACCCTTGTGGGACACAAGGATATCACATTCGGCCTATCCAGTAGATGTTCTCTTAATACTGGATCATTCTTTACGACATGACAGTGTTTGGTGATGATTTCTCTAATCTTTTTGGACTCCCTGTTATATTGTGTAATAAATGACATATTGTAATTGTTTTGGTCAGTCCGTTTGATTTTTGTTTTAATGATTTCACTGCTTGGTATTCTATTTATTTTTTCCACTGCCGTAGCAATATTATTTTCATTATAATTGCGTTCTCTAAATGTATTTATAAGAATTTCAGACTGTTCCACATACATATCCTCCTCTGTGCAGTTACGTTTGATTCTGCACAGTTGTCCGTGCGGAATGTTGCGTATCCAATTGTTATCATGGCAACTGGACTCTAAAATATAATTATAACAAGGCACCGCTTCTCGGCGCCCCGCTTTCGGTACCGAGAAGATATTCTACACTACAGTATAAGAGTCTTTCTCTTTTGGTATACTACCGTCTGAGGGAAGAACATACCTTATCTGGGTGATACACACTGTGATCCTTCCTGTGGTCTACAAACTGCCTTTTGCTCCATTCAGGAGAGTAAGTCTCTGTAATGCGCTTTTGACTTGGAAAAAATTGTGAGTTGAACTACTCCCTAGTCTAAAGTATCCCTTTGGTCTAAAGATAGGTTGCACCAATAATGGGACACTGAATTTATCAAAAGAATGATTTGATATTATGGTTTTCTATTCCATTTCCTGGTTCCAGACACATGCGCATTGAGAACTAGTGTAGAAAGCCTTCATTTGCCAATCGGACTTAGAAATCCAACAAAAAAAATAAAAAATAAAAGTAAAAATGTTTTCCCTTGAGAAGGGCTGCTGAATAATTGTGGGACTTAAAAAAAACATTATGTGATGCATTGTTTTCATATTTAATCAATTACTACATTTTTAAAATCACTACCTTTTTATTTCTCAATGAAGTGGCATATTGCAGTTTTCTCAGACTTGGCATGTGCAATTTATCCCGAGTAGGACCCCCTCCTCCCCCCATAAAAAAATAATGATTTTACTTTACTTTTAACAGAAATCTTACATACCTTTTATTACATTGTAAAACAGTTAAATCAGTCTCTTTCTAATCTTTCACGCTCATCCCACCATTAGACAATGAGTTGCACCTTCCCCCTCCCCCCCACACAAAGCCAAAGAAAAGGCATTTGACTCGTTATCAACACCTCCCGCGGGCCATAGGACATTCACACACAAAGACACATAAAGTTTCAGACTTTGGCTCTTGACTGAGAAATTACTTTTCCTGGTTTCACACGCATGCCCATGGCTGATAACTCCTGCATTGTGATTTGTCTATAACGGCTTCAATGCAAATGTGAAATTGAAGTATGAAAAAAAAAAACATATTTTTTTTTTCTTGAAAAGGATAGAATAAGTGTGAGGTTTAAACAAAACCTTATGTGATGCTAACTTTTCTTATTTAAACAAATTTAACATTTTTTAAATCATAACTTTATTTTCTCAATGATGTTGCATTTAGCTGTATAATTAGACTTTGCATGTGTAATTTATTCGGGTAAGACAGCGGTGCGCAAAGTGGGGGGTGCGCAGGAATCTCTAGGGGGGCGTGGGCTTTTACAGAGGTCCTGCGTTCTTCCCCACAGCATTTAATTTAAATGCCAGGGGAGATGTGAGTCCTCTATAACTCTCTTACCAGGTCTCTGCCCGGTCTTCAGCGACGCATCGCCATGGCAATGCATGTCAAATGACCCGCGACATCATTTGACGCCGAGTCTTATGAGAAGGGGGCGCAAACACTGCGGCTCCCAGCAGGGGGGTTGCAACTCGAGAAGTTTGCGCACCCCTGGGGTAAGAAACCCTGGAAAAAAAATATATTTTTTTTGGGGAAGGGGGGGGGGGGGGGGGGTTGCAGGGTACATGCAACCACACACGCGGGTTCTCTTGATAAGGCTTCTTTATTGAGCCTTAAAAATATACAGCACACAAAAACAAAATAGCTTCTCTTCAGACTACAAAAACAAAAAAACTTCTCTTTAGCATAGAAAACAAGGCAGCTTCTCTTCAGCATGCAGGACACAGACAGTTCATCACACATGTACTTTGAAAAACAAACCTGATAGCAGTAATCTCTTCAGTATTTCAGTCCTGTCTCCTGACCAGCTAGCCTGCATGTGTGTACAGCCCGGGGGTTTTAAAACACATTGATTATGCAGCTGGGGTCAGACTAATTAAGCAGCCCTTCTCAACTGAAACTTAACCTCGTCACTGCTGCACTGCAAGCCTAAACATAGGTTTGCCAGGTATATGGCTGGTGACGTTCATTCACCCTGTCACATTCCTCCCCTGTTAGTGTGTGGCTGGGGCCACGCACAGTTGAAGCCCGATCATCCACCCCTTCTCTAGAAAAGAAGTCATCATTTGCCTTTTCTTTTCCAGGCCTGTGCTGAATCTCAAATGAGAAGGGTTGGAGGGCCATATACCACCTGGTCAATCTAGCATTGGAGTCCTTCATACTATTTAACCACTTCAATGGAGCATGGTCCGTCACCAGAGTAAATGGACTCCTGCCAGGTAATGCCTCAAAGCCTCGATTGCCCACTTTACTGCGAGGCACTCCTTCTCAATCACTGAGTAGTTTTTTTCCCTCGGGAACAATTTCCTACTCAGAAAAAGGATCGGATATTCCACTCCCTCAAACTGTTGTGACAACACTGCCCCTAGCCCTATCTCTGTTGCATCGGTTTGCACTACAAAAGGCCTGTTGAAGTCTGGGCTTCTAAGGATGGGACCCTCTGATAGACACCTTTTTATGTCCTTAAAGGCTCTCTTTCACTCCCTTGACCATACCACTTGTGTAGGGGCACACTTTTTTGTGAGGTCCGTTAATGGGGCTGCAACTTCCGAGTAGTTGGGGATGAACCGCCGATAGTACCCTGCTAAACCCAGCAGAGAGGGTACCTGTGTTTTTGTTTGGGGAGTCGGAACTTCTTTCAGGGCAACTACCTTGTCGGCTAGTGGCCTTACTTTTCCACCTCCCACTGCATACCCTAAGTATTTGATTTCTGCCTTACCTAAGGCACATTTCTTAGGGTTGGCTGTGAGCCCTGCCTCTCTTAGAGATTTGAGGACCGCTTTCAGCCTATTTAGATGGGCCCGCCAGTGTTTACTATAAATGACAATGTCATCTAGGTAGGCTGCGGCATAAGCCCTATGGGGTCTCAGCACTTTATCCATGAGTCTCTGAAATGTCGCTGGGGCTCCATGCAGTCCAAATGGCATTGTCACAAACTGATATAAACCCATGGGAGTGGCAAAGGCTGTTTTGCACTTGGACTTTTCCTCTAAAGGTATTTGCCAGTATCCTTTTGTTAAGTCCAGCGTGGATATATATTCCACATTTCCTTGGCATCGGATATGGGTCAAACTTGGATACCACATTGTCCTTTCAGAGGTCCACACAAAATCTTACCTTCCCATCGGGTTTAGGGACCATAACTAGTGGACTACACCACTCACTGCATGATTCCTCAATCACTCCTAAGTGTAACATTTCTTGTACCTCCTTCTCTACCAGGGCACTACGACTTTCAGGCAACCTATAAGGATGGGAACGTACTTTTACCCCAGGTGCTGTCTCGATGACATATGAAATTAAATTAGTTTGCCCTGGCAAATCAGAAAAAACATAATGGAATTGTGTAATTATTTCTAAAAAGTCCCCTTTTTGTTCAGAGGACAACTGTCTACCCATTGGGATTTTATCGTCACCCAAGATGTTCTCCCATGGGGGCTGAGGACCCAAGTCTGTTTCCTCCTCCAACGGGTGGATGAATAGAGACCGCTGCATCTTCCAGGGTTTCAGCAAGTTCACATGGTAAATTTGTTTACCCTTCCTGGACCTTGGTTGAGCGATCTCATAATCCACATCACCCGTGCGGCGGAGTACTTCGAATGGGCCCTGCCATTTGGCTAGGAGTTTGCTCTCACAACTGGGTAACAACAACACCACCTGATCTCTTGGGTGAAACACTCTCATACGAACATTTTGATTGTAATGTCTCTCCTGACTGTCCTGGGCTGATCTAAGATTCTCCCTAGCAAAATGCCTGACCACATCAGGCGCTTCCTAAGGTCCAATACATATTGCAGGGTATTCTTAGAAGGGGACCGCTGTTCCTCCCAGGACTCCTTTAGGAGGGCTAGGATACCCTGGGGTTGGCGGCCATACAGCAGTTCAAATGGAGAGAATCCCGTGGAGGCCTGGGGAACTTCCCGCACTGCAAACAGCAGAAAAGGGAGAAGTTCATCCCAGGCTCTCTTCTCTGAATCTACAAATTTCCTCAGCATCCCTTTTAGAGTTCGGTTAAATCTTTCCACCAATCCGTCAGTCTGTGGATGGTAGACCGATGTCCGAACAGACTTGACCTCTAGTAATTTTAAGACATCCTGCATCAGTTTAGCCATAAAATTTGTACCTTGGTCTGTCAACATAACCTGGGGAAGTCCAACCCGTGAGAACAGCTCCAACTTGTTGGCTACTTGCTTCGCCGCTGCTGTTCTCACGGGGAACGCCTCAGGATATCTTGTTGCATAGTCAACTATTACAAGAATAAACCTGTGTCCTTTTGCAGAAGGTTCTAGAGGTCCTACCAAGTCTACCCCAATCCTCTCAAAGGGAACTGACACCAAGGGTAGAGGAACCAAAGGGGCTGGTTTTTGTCCCTTCGGACTAGTTAGCTGGCACTCCGGACATGCCGCACATAACTTAGCAATATCACTATGCATCCCTGGCCAATAGAATCAGGACAAAGTACGGTCCAATGTTTTATCCCTGCCAAGGTGACCAACCCAAGGGACAGTATGGGCTAGAGTGAACACAGATTTAACAAACGCCTTGGGAACCAATATCTGTCTGGTGACCTCCCCTGTTTGTGTCTGCCTATTCACCCTATACAGGATATCATTTGATAATTCAAAATGGGGGAATACTCTCTCCCCCTGTGCATTCAATATCTGCTCATCAATTGTTACCACCTTATCATACTGTCTAGCAAGGACTGGGTCTTCCCTTTGCCTCTGTCAAAAATCAGGGAGGTATAGGTCTGGTAAATCTCCAGGGCCCATATCCCCCTCCCTCTGGCCATCCCCAGCCATCACTTGTGACTTCTGGCTACTAGAATGGTCACCTTGAGACCCAGATTTCTGCAACCAGTCCTGTTTGTCAGAGCGTCTTTGCTTCCGAGTCTTTGGAACCCGGTGTCTGCTGGGAAAAAGGTCTGCTGAGGAGGTGTAACGGCAGTGTTGCCCGCAGACCAGACCCATCCCTACCACTGAGGTGGGACGTAAGTATACACGCACCAGCAGCAGAAGGAGCACGTCCGGAGTGTGGTATTTGCATTGCCAGGCCAGGACAGAAGACCCGTAGTGATTGCTGTTGCCGAGGTCAGGGAGCAGAGTGATTCGGGGAGGTCGAGGAACAAGCCGAGTTCGAGGCACGAGTGAAGCAGCGTAGTCAGGAGGAAGCCGGGGTCAGAACCTGAGTAGAACTGTAATGAATAGACAATCAAAGTACACATCCACTAGCAAAGACTATGCAGAGCGATGTGCAGCAGGGAGAATAGGGATTATAAAGGTGGGCTGACCAATGGAAGGTGGAGGCAGGGCTGGATGAGTGTGTGGATCAGCTCTGGATAGGTTGGGCTTGGAGGGCTTGGAGGGCAACAAGGAGGGCTTGTTAAGGACAGTTGAGAGGCAGGGGAGTGTGCTCATGAGCCGTGTGATTGCCGGCTCATGAGCCCCAGAGGAGTGAATAAATTATGAGTGCCTGATGCGCGCTCTGTAAGGCTGGTGAGCGTGCGTGCAGGTCTAATGGCAGCCGCATGTTTACCCGCTGCGTGCGGAGCAGCGGCCGCCCGGCGGGGGTACCGACGGAGGGGGAGTGGAGCGGAGACAACGGGGGCCGCGGGTGGTAAGGGAGGGTCACGCTGCGACCGCCGTGACCCTTGATTCCTTACAGTACCCCCCCTTCAGGATCGGCCTCTGGACGATCCTCCCATGGTTTGGACGGAAACCTCTTGTGAAAGCGTCTGAGAAGAGCTGGTGCATGGATGTCCTCCCGAGAGAGCCATGAACATTCTTCGGACCCAAAGCCCTTCCAGTGGACTAAGAACTGGACCTTGCCTCTTGAGAGACGGGAGTCCAGTATAGATTGGACCTCGTATTCCTCATTGCCTTGTACGATCACCGGGTCCGGTCTCCGAGTAACGTCTGGGAAGAAAGGGCTGGAAATTAAGGGTTTAAGGAGGGATGTATGGCATACATTGGGTATCCTCATGGCCTGAGGTAGCTGAAGGCGGAAGGCCATCGGATTCACCTGTTCCATAATGGAGAATGGGCCCAGAAACTTTGGTGCCAATTTTGGGGACAGGGTTTTAAGATGAATATTCTTGGCGGAGAGCCAGACCTTATCCCCTGGCTTGCATCTGGGAGCAGCTTGGCGGTGACGGTCAGCCTGGAGCTTAGATCTCTGAGAAGATCTTTGGAGAGCCGACTGTATCTTGGTCCAGTAGTGCTGTAGCGCCGAGATGCACTCGTTGGCGGACGGTAATCAGGAGGGAATATTGGATATCGGAGACAAGCTGGGTGGTAGCCATAGTTTATGAAGAACGGAGTCTCCTGTGTAGACTCATTTCTTGAGGAGTTGAAAGCATATTCTGCCCAATGTAGTAATTCCGACCAGTTATCCTGGGAATCGGATGCGAAACATCATAGATATTTTTCGAGAGATTGATTGACCCTCTCGGTCTGCCCATTAAACTGTGGGTGATAACCTGACGAAAAGGATGAGGAAATGCCAAGTCTCTTGGTGAACGCTCTCCAGAACTTGGAGACGAACTGTGAGCCTTTGTCCGATACTATGGATGTGGGAATCCCATGGATCCGAAAGATCTCCCTAGAAAAAATGTCGGCCAGGGCGGGTGAGGTGGGTAATCCTTTGAGCAGAATAAAATGTGCCTGCTTTGAGAAGCGGTCCACCACCACCTGGATGGTATTCATGCCATTGGATCTTGGCAACTCTACAATAAAGTTCATAGATATATGGGACCAGGAGCGCTCTGGAATAGGTAAGGGTATTAAGAGGCCAGCAGGTCTCTGTCGGGGTACCTCTTTTTGTGCACATACCGGGCAAGCGTGGGAATATTCCTGGTTGGTTTTAGCCATATTAGGCCACCAGAAGGTGCGTCGAATGAGGTCCAACGTCTTTTTGAACCCAGGGTGTCCCGCAGAACGAGAAGCGTGCCCCCATTCCAGGATCTCCGGTAAGAACTTGGGATCCGCATATAGTTTGCCACCCGGTACCTTTAGACCTCTAGGAGAATGCTCTTGAGCTTTGATGATCTTGTCAAGACTTTTGAAAGAAGCGGCCGCGAGGATCAGTTTCTTAGGAAGAATGGTCTCGGGGGTTTCTTCAGGTCTAGAACTGTCTAGAGAGTGCATCTGCCTTAATGTTCTTGGTTCCAGGGATATAGGACAAGGTAAAATTGAACCTGGAGAAAAACAATGACCAACGAGCTTGGCGAGACCCCAGGCAACGGGCACTCTCAATATAAAGAAGGTTCTTGTGATCTGTGAGGATCGTGATAGGTTCTTTAGACCCATCTAGAAGGTGCCTCCACTCCTGAAGAGCCAACTTGACGGCCAATAACTCTCTATTGCCCACATCATAATTTCTCTCGGCAGGAGAGAATTTATTCGAGAAAAAAACGCAGGGGTGGAGTTTGTCCTGGGGAGAAAGTCTTTGAGATAATACCGCACCAGCCCCGCAATCCGAGGCGTCCACATCAAAGGTAAAAGACAGGCTGTGTCTGGATGCCGAAGGATGGGGGCGGAGACGAACCTGCGTTTCAGCGTCTCGGAGGCCGTAACTTCCTCAGGTGTCCAGGCTGAGGGGTCGGCTCCTTTCTTGGTGAGCGCAGTGATCGGAGCAATGACGGTAGAGAAGTTTTGAATTAACTATCGGTGATAGTTAGAAAAACAAAGAAACCGCTGGATAGACTTGAGGGAGTTGGGTTGCGGCCAATCCAGAACGGCCTTAAGCTTCTCTGGGTCCATGGATAATCCCTTGTCAGAAATAATATATGCAAGGAACGAGGTGGAGGATTGGTGGAAAAGGCATTTTTCCATCTTGGCAAAAAGACGATTAGCACGGAGGCGAGCGAGAACGAATTTGGTATGAATGATGTGCTCTTGTAGATCTTTTGAGAAAATGATAATGTCATCCAGGTAAACAATTACAAAAGAATTGAGAACATCCCGGAAAATCTCATTGATGAAGTCTTGAAAGACGACTGGGGCATTACACAAACCGAATGGCATTACCAGGTACTCGTAATGACCGCTACGAGTATTAAAGGCGGTTTTCCACTCGTCACCTTCCCGAATTCGTATGAGGTTATATGCTCCACGAAGATCCAACTTAGTAAATAGCTTGGCTCCCTGAAGCCTGTCGAAAAGCTCGGAAATTAGTGGGAGAGGATAGCGATTCTTCACCGTGATGCGATTCAGGCCCCGGTAGTCAATGCACGGTCTGAGTGTACCGTCCTTCTTTTTGACGAAAAAGAACCCAGCCCCAGCGGGAGACGTGGAATGACGTATAAAAATCTTCTTCAAATTTTCGCGTATATACTCCTCCATGGCCTCAGTCTCAGGGAGGGAAAGGGGGTATGATTTGGATTTGGGAAGTATAGCCCCAGGAACCAAGTCGATTGGGCAGTCTTAAGGTCTGTGGGGGGGTAGTACTTCAGACTGACTCTTACTGAAGATGTCCAAGAAGTCCGCGTACAGATTGGGAAGATTGCCCTTGGGAACGGTGGAAGTAGAAGCGCTTGTCAGCAGTTGGGGAGAAGGTGTAACAGGTGGGGCACTTTCCTCTGACCTCGGTTTCCAGTGTATAGGAGGGTGGGATACCCAATCAATGCAAGGATTATGTTTCTGCAACCAGGGCAAACCTAAGGTGACAGGTGTTCCAGGGGCATGAATAACATCCAAGGTCAGAGATTCCTTGTGAGAGTGAGACGAGAGGGTGAGTGGACTGGTCTCCAGAGAGATGTAAGCAGGGGAAAAGTGACGATTGTCGATCCCTACCAAGGCAATGGGGGACTTCTTTCTGATGAGCGGGATGCGGTTCCGTTCCGAGAAGTCCTGGTCCACAAAATTTCCTCCCGCCCCGGAATCAATGAATGCAGCCATTGAGGTGCGGAAGGTGGACCAGAGAGGGTAACTGGAATAGTCAGCCTCTTCGGAAGCTCTATTTTGGGAGGGGGACAAGAAGTGATTCTTACTCACAGGGTGTGGTCGTCTTCCTGGACACAGAGGGCAGTTGCGGATAAGATGCTCAGGGGATCCACAGTAGTAACATAATCCTTGGGACCTCCGGAGTTGTTGTACTGGGGAACGGGTCTGCTGGGCTCCGAGTTGCATAGTTCCGAGGACTCCAGAGCGGGCAACAGGGAGGCAGCAGGTTTTAAAGATGAAGAGTACCTAGGAAAGGGGGCACGAAAAGGCAAAACTCGGGAACGCTGGCGTTCGGAATGTCTTACCTGGAGGCGTTGGTCCACATGATTTGCCTGGGAAATTAATTCCTCCAGCACTCCTGGCCTGGGTTGAGCGGCGAGCTAAGCCTTGCCAGAAGACTGTGACTAAGGCATTCTGACCCCAACGAGTCTCAGCTGCAAGGGTCCTGAATTCCAGCGCGTACTGGGCCACGGGTCACCATCCCTGTGATAGCTGGAGCAGAGAGGAGGCGGCTGTCTCCTGGCATGCGGGGTTGTCGAACACATGTTGAAACTCCCATCTAAACGAGGTGTAGTCCTGGGTTATCTCGTGGCGCAGCTCCCAAATTGGAGAGGCCCATGCCAGGGCATTACCTGTAAGTAGACTATATACATACGCCACCTTCTTGTGACCCGTGGAATAGTGCAGAGGAGCCATCTCAAATTGTATCTCACACTGGTTGAGAAATCCACGGCAGGCGTGTGGGTCCCCGGCGTAGGGCCTGGGTGCCGGAATCTCGGGAACAGGTGCTGTAGCGCCCACAGATTCGACCGGCGCGGAAGGCGCGACCTCCGAAGATGCCTGTAATGAAAGAGTGGCTGCCTGTTGTGTGAGAGCAACCGTCCGGTTAGCCATGACCTGGTTTTGCTGAAGCAGGGCCGTAAGTATGTGGCCTGGTTCAGTCTGGTCTGTGTCTTGTGGGCTCTGCATAATGTTACGGCAGTGTTGCCCACAGACCAGACCCGTCCCTACCACTGATGTGGGCCGTAAGTATACACGCACCAGCAGCAGAAGGAGCGTGTCCGGAGTGTGGTATTTGCGTGGCCAGGAGACTATTGTTATAGTACTTGCCAGTTCCGGAGGACAGAAGAGCCGTAGTGATTGCCATTGCCGAGGTCAGGGAGTAGAGTGATCCGGGAGGTCGAGGTACAAGCCGAATTCGAGGGACGAGAGAAGCAGCGTAGTCAGGAGGAATCCGGCGTCAGAACCTGAGTAGCACTGTAACGAAGAGACAATCAAAGTACACATCCACTAGCAAAGACTATGCAGAGCGATGTGCAGCAGGGAGAATAGGGATTATAAAGGTGGGCTAACCAATGGAAGGTGGAGGCAGGGCTGGAGGAGTGTGTGGAGCAGCACTGGATAGGTTGTGCTGATGAGGGTTTGTTGAGGACAGCTGAGGGGCAGGGGAGTGTGCTCGTGAGCCGTGTGATTGCCGGAGGTGTGGTCTAAGCCCCAGAGGGGTGAATAAACTATGAGTTCCTGACGCACGCACTGTAAGGCTGGTGAGCGTGCGTGCAGGTCTAATGGCAGCCGCATGTTTACCCGCTGTGTGCCGAGCAGCGGCTGCCCGGCAGGGGTATCGACTGAGGGGGAGTGGAGCGGAGACAACGAGGGCCGCGGGTGGTAAGGGAGGGTCACGCTGCGACGGCCGTGACCCTTGATTCCTTACAGAAGGGGAACAGTTTGCCAGGGTTCTCCTGAGCCATAGAATAAGGCTCCTCATGAGAGACTGGAGCCATTAGGTCTGAAAAGAAAGGCCAGTCCCGGCTGAGCACAACAGGGGCAGGGAGCCAAGGAGCGACTCCTACTTCGAGGTAGGCCTCCTGACCTTTTACCTGTAGCCGGACTTTGGCCGTCAGATACCGTTTTACATCGCTGTGTATACATTCTATACTCCATGGAGAGTCAAAAGAGCACACGAAGGCGGTAACAGTTCCTGGAAGACCGGAGTTTTCCCAGAGCCCGAATCTACAAGGGACCGGACGTTTTTTCCCCCAACTTGGGCTGGAAGTAGCCAGGGCTTGTAATTTTCTCCAGTGAAGGCTGAGGCGACGATCCTGCTGAAGGAACAATCCATCTGTGGACAGTCCACATGCTGGTGGCCTTGTTCTCATCAGGCAGAACATGGAGAGGGTTCCCTCGCAGGAGGGGGCTGTGGATAGCGCTCCGCTGGATCGGATACTGGAGACCAGGCATCTGGTGGGTCCTGTGGGTGACGTCCTCAGAAGTTCCTCTCATTTGGCGACAAGCCGACATCAGGAAGGGATGAGGGTCTCGGCGGTGCCCAACGTTTTGACTTCTTCCTTGTTGGAAGAACTGCTCCTTCCGTGGCACTTGGCGGTTGCGCATGGAGGGGCCGTAGTTCCCCCGTTGTTCCAATCTCCCTCTCTGGGTCTCCGCAAGTGCTGGTGAAGTTGGATCCGTCAGGTCCAGGGCACTCGCCTGATCCTCTTCCCCAAGGAAGTTCTCAACGAATCGGACCGCCAAATCTAGGGTTCAGCAGCATGGCGTTTTACCCACGAGCGTGCGGAAGGGGGTATTATCTGTAGGAATTGTTCCAACACCACTTGCTCAAGAATTGCCTCATTAGTGCGCTCCTCAGGTTGTATCCAGCGACTACACAAGTCCAATAACCGCTGAGCGAGAACCCGGGGTCTCATCTTAGCGGTGTACTTCAGGTTCTGGAAATGCTGCCGGTAGGTCTCTGGGGTCAGACCTAAGCGATCCAGTATGGCGGCTTTTACTTGTTGGTAGTCCATTGCCTGATCTGCTGGGAGGCCCTGATATGAGGCCTGGGCTTCTCCTATGAGGAGCGGGGCCAAAGCAGTTGCCCAGCGATCTGCAGCCCAGCCCTGAGCTTCGGCAACCCTTTCAAATGTCAGTAAAAAAAGCCTCTGGATCCTCGTTCGGAGCCATATTCCTCAGGAAGACCGGGGTTTGTTCGCAAGTTCTGGACTGGCAGACCCCTGGAATTGGGTCAGCAGCTTGGCCATCCGCTCATCCTGTGCTGCCTGCTGCTGGGTTAGGAGCTGGGTTTGCTGCTGCAATAGTATTTGGGCCTGCTCCTGCATTAACAGTCCCTGCTTTTTGGTCTGCTCCTGCATTAACAGTCCCTGCTGTCTGGTCTGCTCGCACAGAAACTCTTTTAAAAATTCTTCAATTTTTCTCATTTTTGTGTGTGTGTGGCCCTTCAACTGCAGGGGCCTCTCAAAATCCCACTACTGACACCATATGTTGCAGGGTACATGCAACCACACACGCGGGTCCTCTTGATAAGGCTTCTTTATTGAGCCTTAAAAATATACAGCACACAAAAACAAAATAGCTTCTCTTCAGCATACAAAAACAAAATAGCTTCTCTTCAGCAGACAAAAACAAAATAGCTTCTCTTCAGCATAGAAAACAAGGCAGCTTCTCTTCAGCATGCAGGACACAGACAGTTCATCACACGTACTTTGAAAAACAGACATTATAGCAGTAATCTCTTCGGTATTTCAGTCCTGTCTCCTGACCAGCTAGCCTGCATGTGTGTACAGCCTGGGGGTTTTAAAACACCTTGATTATGCAGCTGGGGTCAGACTAATTAAGCAGCCCTTCTCTACTGAAACTTAACCTCATCACTGCTGCACTGCAAGCCTAAACATAGGTTTGCCAGGTATATGGGTGGTGACATTCATTCACCCTGTCACAGGGGGATTCTATTCAATACCAACATTCTCAACTTTGGTAAGCTTGGTCTGCTTTTCATACTGTATGTATGACATAGGATTACCACACCTAGGCTATTCAGCTTTTATTTTAGTATGGTTTGAAAAACTAGTGATAGTATGATAGTGATATAAGTATCATTCAGCATTTATTCCGGTATGCCAGATATACTAGCGATAGTGTTATCTGGGGGTGTGCTGTAAAAGTTTTTCCCACATATTCATTCTGCTTTTGAATTGACAGCTACCTGCAATTCCTCAACCGTGCAGCAAAACATTAAATTAAATTGTTACCTCCTCGTGAGGATCGTATAGAATAGAGACTCCCTCAATAGGGAGCTCACAAGGAGTTAATTATCAGGAACCTGTCTGTTTCTCATTAAGAAAACGGGTATATAAGGATCCAGTGAAGTAGTTTTCCTACCACTCCTGCCCTGACGAAGCGTATCTTCCTACGCGAAACGGCCCGTCGGTTTTTAATGACATCACTCTTCTGACGTTGGTAGTGGTGACCAGCAATGCCAGGAGCTCCGGTGTACCGTGTAAACCAGCACCAACTCGGCTGATCGGGTAGTATCTGATATTGATCTCTACTTACCCGCTTTTCTTGCCTTGTGCCATCGTCCGATATGACTTATATATACACAGTTTGAATTACTATGTATGCGGTTTGATTAATGGGAGACAACTTTATTCAGGGGATGATGGGTATACATGTATATATATGTTGAAATACCAATCCTCTGCTCTAATTTAGTGTTATGATACACTTACCCATTGATGCATGTTACATTATTCCGCAGATGTTACATTTTTTCAAGTGCTTCTGATGATCCAGGGATACATTCCTTTACACCTTAAGTGTTACTTTGTGTTTAGTATCTCCTGCTGTTGGTAGAATCTGCAATCATTTACCTTGTCAGGACTTTGGCTGACTATACCTCATTGCCCACCACCAGGTACTATCTGAAGGGACATGCCCTAAAAGCTTTAGCATTGGCTTCCCCAATATGTGAATTATACCTAATGAGTGAGAGAGAACACTCTCTATTCTGGCCACCATTTACTGTATTTTTAAACACACTCTTATTCATACCCCACACTCCCTGATATTGTTCCCTTATGTATTTAATAAATTCTTTTTTGTTTTGCGTCGTGTAGCACTTTGGCTATTAGCCGGGGATATATTGTTTAGTCCCATCAAGTGTTTTATTCTCATAGAGTGCAATCCTGGGTTTCTTGTCCAATTGAGGGTCTCTACCCCACTTGGATTTTTGTGTCCAGTATAAACTATAACTTACCATACCTGAAAACTATAATGAATTTTTGGAAATAATAGGTAATACACACATGTCGAATACAAATACTGTACATACTGTATATAATATATACAAAGGGGAGCGTAAGCGCAGACATAACATGGTTAAGGATCAATTAACTTTAATATAAGGTTAACATTAAAAAAGGTTATTGTCAGTACCATACTTACCTGTACTATACTTACTGTACCTGTACTCACCTTACTGCAGTACTTTACTGCATGCCGCTGTCAATCCGGTGGTTAGCATTCCCAACCACTAAAATTGTTAATGTAGTTGTTGCATTTTTGTACAGTCAGTATGTCTCGCCAGAAACTCTTTATTCCTTTTACTAATTCATCCCTGTTGACCGGTTTCACAACCATTCTTATATGATCCTTCAGCGCATGCCACACTAGTTCTATGAAGTTAAAATCTGGTTTTCAGGAATGGTAGGGTGGGAGCGGGGGTGGGGAATGGCGAACTGGTTTAAAGTTTAAAACAGTTTAAAACAATGAGGAAAAGTTACTGTACACTGGAGCACTTACTCCAGTGGCGTCTTAACCCAGTTGATCCTGCTTGCAACACAACCAAGCAATACAGGGACAGAATGGAGTCCAAAATGGATTGTCTTCTTGGGACAATGTAGAGGATGGATAGGTGCGTGGGTGTTCATCTGGAGAAGATTTAGAGGAACATCGCAGGGCTCTATTCTTTGCTTGGAGTCCCTGCCCCTGTATGTCCAACGCACGAGCACGAGGGTGACCTGGAGGCGTCTTATTTTCCCATGTTGGAACCTCATACCCCCCCCTCATGCACCCTCTCAATCCCTGGATTTGACATTCATGGTGCCAAAACCAAGCACACCACGGGACCCTCCACACTCACCCCCTCTGTCTCCAGGATATTCCCTTCTGTTGGAGACGAAGACAACCCCGGTAAAAGCTTGGCCACGACAGGAAGAAAGAATCCTCTCAGACCATCTACCACCGCCCTCTGCCAGAAGCACACCAAGTCCAGCACCCAGGATTGTACAGCTCTCAGACATCATGCTGAACGACCTCCCGCAGAGCATCCGGGAGAAATACAAGACCCGAAGCGGTGGATACCCGCACAAATTTGCCCAGTTCATTTTTAAACACCACGTCAGTTTTGAGTTGTACAGCAAGTGTGTAAGGGATCCACTACTGGGTTTGGCTGGAACTCATCCTTTCAGAGCAATAGAGCTTCCAGACAAATTGCTCCCTGAAATGGCAATCAGAGTTACCTGCTTCTGGAATTACACTGCAGTCTGCTTGATGCTGCCTTCTATGCAGCTCTGCCCCTATTGGCTGTATATGCTATTTAGAGTCAGCCCTTCCCCCAGGAAGGTTCTGAGCATAATTCTGGAAGCACTGTGTTCCTGGTAACCTGTGCTTGCCACAAGCAACCCTGCCTTAGCTATTCCTGTTTCCTGTGCTGAAGCGCTGGAGTCCCCAGCACTAAAACTTCATTGTTCCTGTGGCCAGTCTGCATATTCTCCTTGCAGAAGCCTGCTTTATTGTTCCTGTGGTCTGTCTGCATATTCCCTGTGCAGAGGCCTGCATCGTTGTTCCTGAGGCATGTCTGCATATTCCCCTTGCAGAGGCCGTCATCATGGCCTGCTCCTGTTCTCCTTGCAGAGGCCATTCCTACCCTGTAGCTTCTACGCTGAATTGCTACGCACCTGCCTTCATGTTACCGAACCCTGCCTGGGTCCCCAACTATGCTCCTGTGCTGCCTGCCTTGACCCCAGTCCGTGGCTTCGACCATCGCTCCTATGCCGCCTGCCTTGTCCCCAGCCTGGATAATGCTAACCCTGCCTTCTCCAACCCCGACCTGGCTTCGCACGACCACGAAATATGCAATCGGCTTCGTGGTCTAAGTTCGGTGTATATCTATCCCCAGCTCAGCCCCGCGGTCGGTCCTGTTTTGTGGTGAGCATGACCGTTACAGTATGCTCAGCCTCACAAACACGGACACCGCTGAGGGGGGGTTTACACCAGTCCCTGTCCGAAAACCTGGCCCTGTCTGAAAACCTGGCCCTGTCTGAAAACCTGACCCTGTCTGAAAACCTGGTCCTGTCTGAAAGACTGTCCCTGTCTGAAAACCTGTCCCTGTCTGAAAACCTGACCCTGCCTGAAAACTTGACCCAGTGGAATAAAAACGACCCAGTCTGGAAGATGGTTCACACTCTCATACCAGAGTGTGAGACAGATGGATCGCCCTCGGGCCAGCTGTGCTGCCCTGTCGCAGTCCATCAACGCTGAAAGGTCTCGTACTAAACCCCTTTTTTCTTGCAATCACCAAACTGATGTTGCATGCCAGGAACCTAAAGAGGAATTTTTCACAGCCGCTGTTTCTTACTCAATTTCCCCTTTCTCTGACTCTCATGCAGTGCCTGCTTTAACCCTTGCTAGTTCTAAAACCCTAGATTTCAAGGCTCATTCAGTTCTCTCTGATTCTCCTGCCATGTCTGAGCTCCCCGTGACTGACCCTAAGATCCCTGCTTTTTGGACAAGTTCACCGTTCCCTAAAATTGACGGGCCCTCAGCCCCTGCGTGTCTGACAGGGTTCTTTTCGGCCAGTGGCACGTCTGAGTTTACTGCTACTGCATCTAAGGCTCCAGTTTCTGAGTTAATTTTCTACTTTTTCAAAGTTTCCTAATCATTTTGCAGTACTTAGCATAAATTCTCACATGCCCACTCCAGAGACCAGTGCCCTTTTCTCTAAACACTTTGCAGCACCTAGTGTACCCACTGCTGTTGCTCAGACATTTGAGATTTCTGCCTTTGACACTAAACCTTTTTCCTCAGTGCCTCCAACAGTAATTGGTCTCCCTCTTGCTGATTCCCTATCTACCACTTCAGAGGTAAGCTTATCTGTCTCTGATTCCCTTGCAAGGTCTGAGTTTCTAGCTACTGCATCTAAGGATCCAGTTTCCAAGTCAAGTTCCCCTTTCTCTCTTTCCCCTGCAAAGTTCCAGTCCCCTGTTACTGCATCTAAGTGTAACGGATTTTCTGGCCTAGCCTGACCCACCCAATCTCACATTGGCCCCTGTGGTCTAACCAGTCCCCATTACATGGTAGTGTCTGGTGGTGCACCTGTTGGCAACAGGACTCCTGAGTCTCCCGCATGATGTTGTGTGGGGATTGCCAACCCAGACACGCAGCTGAGGTAGTGTACTTGAGTCCTACCTATATCCAGTGCAGCGCCTCCACCTCATCAGGATCCCAGCGTCCGCTTGTGGATGGTCCTGGTGAGGAACTCCTCTGTGATGCACTCCTCTGTGTAATCACTCCACACTTACACACGAGGGTATGAGTTAACAAGATCATCTTTATTGACTTGCGGCGGCCAGCTGCCCCTCACAGTGGGTGTACTTAGCCTCTCATGTTCACTGCACTTCCCTTTGAAAGGTGTCCGTTCCCCAAATTGGTGGATTCACTATCTCCCCTTAGGGAGATAGTCCCTGTGCCAGGTCCCTGGTCACAGTCTCATGAGCTGTCTCCTCCCAAGTCTGTACTCAGACTTGCTCCTTGTTTCATCATCTACTACCAACTCAGCAACAACAACTTTGAGCAGTGCTTTGCCTTATGTATCCTCTGGGGGCTGGCACAACTCTGACATCACTAATCATGGACTTAGAGCATGTGACCACTCCCATCCATAAATAGGGCACCTCACCAGGGTGTGAGGGCAAACCTCCATAATTACTGCTGGCATGCCCCTAACTTACCAGGCCTTACTGTCAGCAGGAGAGATGACTGTAGCCATTTTACAGAATGGTTACATTCTCCCCCTGGTGAATCCCATCGTCCCCGGCT
This sequence comes from Ascaphus truei, assembly GCF_040206685.1. NCBI lineage: Eukaryota > Metazoa > Chordata > Amphibia > Anura > Ascaphidae > Ascaphus > Ascaphus truei. The sequence continues at coordinate 258,204,196 of NC_134485.1, read as the reverse complement.
GGGACCTAAATTTGAAGTACCTTTCTTCAGGAAGCACTGTAAAATGAATGACACACATAATTAGTCACAACATTGACAGATTTCACAACATATTGCACCAAGCAAGCCCTGACCAGCAGCCACTAACTTACGCAACAGCCATCCTGTTCCCCCCTAATAATAGTGGCGAGGATCAGGTTTCTTGACTTCCCGACCCCCCATGTCCAGGACGGTCACACTATAATCGCGTGGCAACCCCCTTTCAGGTCGATACACCACTTTGTGTATATAGACATTCCTGCCTATACACCACACCCGCATAAGGTGCGCTATCCTCTCCTCAGCTCGGCTGCCCCCTTTATTGACCATATATTCCTCTATGGTCTCTCGCAACCATCTGTCCCTATTGTCCTCAATCTCCTGCAGGAGGGGTTCTGGAACGTAAGGATATTCCAAGCCATGGGAATATTTGTATTTGGCGGTAATAGCCCTCTCAGCCCGGCTACACCTTGTTAAGTTTGCTTTCCCTGCCTTCCCTGGCAACACCCAAGACAGGGGCTCCTCTGGGTCCACGGGGTCTGTCAGTATACTGGGACCCTTGGGCTTTATACTGCCGTGGCAGATTTGAAACCACCGCTCCTGCATCTCCTTTTGGTGTTTTTCCGGCGTAAATTCCCCTTTAGCCCACCAGTAGTCTACTACATCCTCCCTTTGTAGAAGGAACCGAGTGCGGTCCATCCACCCCACATAACCCTCGAATAATGGGGCCCAAAACCGGATCTCCCTAACCTTCTCGGGCTCTGATTCCAGGGATTCTCCCTCCTCCGTGTCCCCCCAGGAAGACACAGTAGATCGGGGTTTAGGCAACCCCACACGCTTTGGCCTTTCTTCTAACTTTACTATAGCTAAGCTAGGGCTCCAACTGGACGTAGATGCCTCCCCCGAATAGCCTCCACCCACCGACCCATCGTCGGACGTATAACTCGCCAGTCTCTCCCCAGTCCGTTCCTCACCGGTTCCCTGGGACCCTCCCGACATTCCCAAACTGGACGTGGACCCACGGGAAAAGGTGACTGGAACAGGGGCTTTATCTAGGGTATGGGTTTGGGCGTAAGGACGGGCAAATGGTTTCCGCGGGGTTCCGACCCGCTCTCTACCCTTAGATTGTCCAGAATCACTGCGAGGACTCTCCGCTGGCTGAGCCTCACCCTTCTCGGTTCTCCTCGCAGCCTGCCAGCTCTTGGTTGTCACAGATGATCGGGAAGCGCTGCCCGATCGCCGAGGCGTTGTGGTTCTCTCTCCGGTCGTTCCGCTACCTCCGCCGGAAGTGACGTCATCACCGGAACCAAATACTCCGCCATCTTGCGATGGATCCCCATGCAGGATTTCTTCCTCCACGACGACGTCCGGAAGTTCCGCTGCCTTCTCCAGCACCGCTTGGGCCTGACACCGCCTCTCCTCCACGGATGCCGTCACCGGAGCCTGGTAAGTACAAGGGCTGCTCTTACCGCTCTGCAGGGTGGGCGTGGATTGCCCATCACCGCTGGACCCGCCGGTCCCAGGAATGGAACTCTCTGCCTTCCGCTCCACTGGCGACACCCGACTCCTCTCACCGATACTCACGGTAAGTGGCAATCTCCTCCCGTTTTCTCCACAGGATACTGCCACAGGCCGGATCACTGCACTGGACGACACTCTGGGTTCCTCATCGGAGGAATCCGCTTCCACTCTGCTCGGAGTCACCGTTCGTGGCGACCGCCTTTTTGTCTCTCGGTTGGAACGCTGACCAACCGCTCCTTTGTCCTCGGGTTCGGCCTTAACAACTGGCCCCAATCCCCATTCTCCGGGATCTGCACTTTCTTTCCACAGTGCACCGGGGGACCCGGCGGACAGCCTAGCCGTATCCCCCGCGGGTTCGATAGTCTGAATGGGCACAAATGTAGGCATAGGCCACAGGTACTGTGTACCACATTGCGGACAGCACGCCGCCGTACCCACGGTACCGCCGGGTAGCCTGCATTGTAGGCAGAGGCCCACCACAGTCTCGGTGCCCACCACCCGAATCACCAGTAAGCTTCCTGGTACTGAATATGGCTTGGTGGATACCATGGCAGTCGCTTCTTGTGGACAGGCCATTGTCTTTTGTAGGAGTCACTTGCAGCAATGGTCTGTTCTGTAAGCTGGCTCCGCGTGACTGACAAGCAGGGGTTGAGTTGGCGGCCACTCCCTTGACCAGCTCGCCCTCATCTGACAAAGCTGGAAACCACCCCCACTAGTAGCAATTATGGGCGGGTCCCACAGTCTTATAGAATGTCCCGGAATTAGGGCTGTACTCTTCGCAGTCCTGGGGGGCGCGGCTACAGCTTTCACGCCCTTATCCCCAACGGGGTGGGGTTCTTTCTTTGGCGCCAATCCCGGCCAACTGTCTGCAACTTTTGCAACTGCAGAATTCTCTGCAGCAAGCCCACGCGGTCTCCCAGGGAAGCGGGAGCCGCCATCTTGGTTTGCATGTCCAATCACTTCAGCTACCGAGGTAGCTCTTTGTAAAGTGCTCACCGGCTGGCAAGCAGATCCTTCTTTTTCACCACACATTACAACAATGTCTTCAACACTGTCCTCCAGGGTAGTACCCTGTGGTCCTAGGCAGGACCAAAACGGTGCGGCCACAGCCTTAGCACCACTCCACAGCAAGCTCTTGAAAGTAATTTCCTTAGCATGCTCTTCACCCGCACACACGCCATGTGTGCTCTTTCCATTATCCTCCGTCCACCATCTTGGACCTTCCACACCGCGCGGATTCTCCATTCTTGCGGTCGCCATTCTTTCACTGTACTTAGAATTATTGTACATGGAGCTTCTCTCTGCGGGGCAGCTACCACACCGGTACAATAAAGATTACCTTGATGCACCACCTTGTGTACCTAATGTAGGTTGGACTCGTGTTGCACTACCTCAGGCTAGGCTCACTCTCTATCTGTGCCTGCTGTATCTCCTTCCTCCCAGTCTGTTCTCCCTTCGGTAAGTGGTCTGGAATGGGCTAGAGTACTCTGGCTCTTCCATGCAGTACTTGGGCATCTACCTACTGTTGGCTAGCCTAGCGCAGACCCTCTCCAGAATTCCTCACCATGTTAACAGGCTATCCCTTTAGGCATCCTACCAACTAGCACTGCCTCAAGGTGACTAGGACAGCTATAGCCCGGCTCCAAACCCCCAACTCCTTTCAGGCCCCTAGGTCGTCCCTGCGAACTGACAAACTCCATCAGCCCCCTGACTACCCCTAGGTCCGTCCCAACGCAGCACAAAGTGGCAGCAGATACTCTCCCTGTGTCCAAGTGACGTAGCAAAAGCCTGTCCTGTTTACAGGTCTATCTCAGCAGCGCCTCCAATTGTAACGGATTTTCTGGCCTAGCCTGACCCACCCAATCTCACATTGGCCCCTGTGGTCTAACAAGTCCCCATTACATGGTAGTGTCTGGTGGTGCACCTGTTGGCAACAGGACTCCTGAGTCTCCCACATGATGTTGTGTGGGGATTGCCAACCCAGACAGGCAGCTGAGGTAGTGTACTTGAGTCCTACCTATATCCAGTGCAGCGCCTCCACCTCATCAGGATCCCAGCGTCCGCTTGTGGATGGTCCTGGTGAGGAACTCCTCTGTGATGCACTCCTCTGTGTAATCACTCCACACTTACACACGAGGGTATGAGTTAACAAGATCATCTTTATTGACTTGCGGCGGCCAGCTGCCCCTCACAGTGGGTGTACTTAGCCTCTCATGTTCACCGCACTTCCCTTTGAAAGGTGTCCGTTCCCCAAATTGGTGGATTCACTATCTCCCCTTAGGTCCCTGGTCACAGTCTCATGAGCTGTCTCCTCCCAAGTCTGTACTTAGACTTGCTCCTTGTTTCATCATCTACTACCAACTCAGCAACAACAACTTTTGAGCAGTGCTCTGCCTTATGTATCCTCTGGGGGCTGGCACAACTCTGACATCACTAATCATGGACTCAGAGCATGTGACCACTCCCATCCATACATAGGGCACCTCACCAGGGTGTGAGGGCAAACCTCCATAATTACTGCTGGCATGCCCCTAACTTACCAGGCCTTACTGTCAGCAGGAGAGATGACTGTAGCCATTTTACAGCATGGTTACATAAGGATTCAGTCCCTAAGTCAACTTTCTCTGTCTCAAAGTTCCCCATAATATCTGGTATTCCTACGATGGATTCTCAGACACCCACTTCAGTGACAAGCAGACTCTTCACATATATTCATTCCAGGTAAAATAAGCCCAGTTCTCATTTTTCCTTGACAAGTAACCAGACTGCTGGGTCCCATGCAATGTTGGATAAACCCATTTTTGTTTCTACGGTTCTTACTGTGATAGTCCCCACAGAATCTGGTATACCTATTGTTGATCCTCTGAGTCCCACTTCACAGACAAACGTGTCTTTCTCTGATGCCTGTGCAGTACCTACACTGGCGACACACTTTATTCGAGCTCGGCTAGTCCCACGAATTCGGGTATACCCGGGTGTATTGAGGTTTGTGACTGTTTTCTGCCCGAGTGCATTGAGGTATTTTCCAGGCAGGGATTGAAGCATTTTATTCCCGCTGGCTGCAATACTGCACAGTATATATATATATACTGCATTACAATTCATGAATTTATGCCATCTGGTAGACACTCGAAGCATTGCAGCCTATTAAATCCTAATCATTATCATTTAACAGATCAGCCGCCCGTCAGCCAGGCATGAACCCAGGCTGGGAAGGCAAACACAACGGGGCTTGTCAGAGGTGAGGAGCGGCACATTCCAGGTATCTGCCAGGTACATACTGGGTATTTGCTCGAATAAAGTGTGTCGGTGCAGTAGGATGACCACTGCTGCTTCTCCGCCACCCATGTCAGGGACAAACATATTCTTCAATGACTATTGTGCAGTTCCTTTCATAACAGGGGGTGACGTTAAAACTCCCACAGCAAAGAATAGTTTTTCTCTCTCTAGTCCTCCTACAGCTCCTCATGTAGCCTTGGAGTCTGGGATTCCCACTTCTACAAAAAGGTTGTGTATTGCTGATTTTTCCACAGTATTTGGGGTACCCGCTACTGACGTCATAACTGCTGTGACAAACTTAGGGTTACCTCTCATGGAGGTTTCTGTAGTACCAGATGTATCTACGGATTCAAAGGCCCCTGTGTTCAAGACGGATTTATACTTCACCGTTTCTTTCACAGTTTTAGAGTTATCTGCTACTGACTTCATAACTACTGCTGCAAACTCAGGGTTACCTCGCATGGAGGTTTCTTTAGTACTGAATGTATCTGCTGATTCAAAGGACACTGTGTTCAAAACTGAGTTATTCTGCACAGTTTCCTCTACAGTATCACGTGAAGCCATTGAGTCTGGGACTTCCACTCCTAAGTCAAGTTTGTGTTGTCCTGACTCTTCCTCAGGGCTTGAAGTACCCAGTTCTAACTCCAAGACTTCCGTCCCTAAGTCAGGCATACCGCTCACCCAACTTGCCACTGTACCGGAAAAAATCTGTACTGAACCAAGCCCTCTCACTTTACTAGCAGATTCTTTACCCGCGGGTTTCTGTGTGGTGCCTGATGTGTTCCCTCTGGACTCCTTGTTGTCATTGTCAAAGCCTGAAATACCCCCATTGAACTTCCTTGTCTTGCCTGAGGTGCCCGTCCCTGCTTTTTGTGCTCCCACTATGGACACAGGCATGCTTCTCTCTGCTTGTTCCTTGGTGTCTACTGCGTCCTCTGCGGATGCCCAGACTTCGGACCTGATGCTCTCTAAACCCCATATGCCCAGGGATGCTGGCCTCTTATCGTTTGCCAGTAGCATGGCAGAAAATTACGTAAACACTCCAACTGTCACACTCAACTTGCTAGGGACAACGGGCCTGGGCTTTAACAAGAGAACCATATCAGTATCTTTCAGTGAGCCCTCCCAACCCCTAACCCTCACTACCCAGTGATCAGATTTCTTTTGGAGTAAAGGATTTTCACAAACACCTACCTGCTTATTTGAGCAAAATTATTGCTCTTCCAGAATGTCTCTCTGCTACATCCGACCAACAATCGGTGTGTCTTGTGTTGTACTCTGGGACTATTACTGGGGATCTGGCATCTGGAATCTGGCTTGTGCCCTTCTGATGTCCCTGTTCTCGACTCTCCTGTTTTTCCACAGCTCTGGATCTCCAAATCTTTTTGTGATACTTTCTGCGTGTCAAGAATTGCAGTACCACCGTTCTCATGTCTAAAGATGGTACTCGCCAATGAACTGCTGAACCACGGGTCCACTTCCGGCCTAAGACAGTTCAAAAATAATTCTATGTCGCCCAGATCTCTGAGTGATCCTGCTCGCCTGGAGTTCTTGCCTGAAGGGGGGTGGGGGGGAGTACTAAAAGGAATTCGCTCCTGAGTTTGGCTGGAACTCATCCTTACAGAGCTATATGTTTCCAGACAAATTCCTGTCTGAACCTGCAATCAAGAATCACCTGCTCCTGCAATTAGACTGCAGCCTGCTTCTTGGTAACTCCTATGCAGCTCTGCCTCATTGGCTACCTGTTCTATTTAACTCCTCCCCCCCCCAGGAAGTTGCTGAACATAGACTTTCTCTAGTAACTGTGCTTGCTACAGCACCTCTGTTTGGCCTGCCTTGGCCTTCTTGCCATAGCTCCCAGTTCCAGGCAGACTTTGCCACGCTGAAGCGGTTACACTGATGCCCTCAGTGTTTCTTGTCCTGTCTGCATAGTGTTTCTTGTCCTGTCTGCATTTCCTGTTCCCAGTGACCTTGCAGTGGCCTCCACTACGCTCAGCTTTACCCGACTAGGGAGAGCTGTTCTGTGCTGAAGCGCTGGATCCTCTGTGCTATACCTTCTGCAATATTCCTGCTTCCAGTAGCCTCCACTACTCAAAGCTGTACCCTGCTAGGGAGAGCTGTTCTGTGCTGAGCACTGGATCCCCTGTTCATGTTCCCTCCTTCCTGAAGTCCTGCTATCTATGCTGAAGCAGCTTCGCTCAAGCTTCCTGATGACGACCCCGGCTCGTGACCGCAACCTTCGCTCCTGTGCCACCTGCCCTGACCGCGGCTTGTCTACGGACTACCCTGCCTTCGCCAATCCTGACCCGGCTACGTTTGACCACGGAATTTGCAACCCGGATCCGGCTTCGTGGTCTAAGGTCGGTGTATATCTATTCCCACCTCAGCCCCGCGGTCCGGTCCAGGTTTGTGGTGAGAATAACCATTACAAACTGCTACCATGAATGTGGGACGCTACCTGCAGCTCACAGGAGGCTTGGGCCTCTGCTGCTGGGAGACTGGGGAGTGCCTGATCCGTCCGGTAACAGCTTCTCCACCTGTATGTGATCCTACTATGTGGGATAACCCTGTTACAGGAACCCATGCAATAAAACACTCACTGGTAAAAGTAATAGTTTACTGCATGCATTGAATAACAATAATACCAGTCCTCCAAACTAGGCCATGCACAGCCGTGCCCTCCAACACACTGTTGAGGGGGAGATCGTGGTGTAGCCTTGTGTGTGTGATGTGCCAATAAAGTTTTTTCAACTTACCTGGAAGTAGCCTGGATGCTTGTCACTTGCAGTGGCACCGGAACTTCTTTCTTCCCATTCCACTTCTCAGAAGGTTGCACGCGGGATACCGGAGAGCAGAGGAGAGCATGACCCAGATCGGCGAGCTTCTATAGGTAAGGGATTTCCCTCTCAGCTCTGATCTATCTAGAGGTCCTTTATTGCACCCTCCTTCTTCATCCACCAGTGACTGCACTTACACCTACGGGTGCTGAGACCACACTGGTCTCAACACACCTTCTCAACACACTGTCCACACCTAGTAACAGTCCCGAAAGTACCCTGCCCTTCTGATGTCCCAGCTCTGACTGGCATGCTCCTAGCATGCGCTATGTATCTATTCTCCTGCTCCGTGAACCTGACCTTCTCATTGGCTCTGGAGTAACACATGTCTGAAAGCCACTGAGGCTGCTGGGGATTGTAGTTCCCCCTGGACCTGCACCTGTAATGGCTGCCTGATGCCACTGCTCTCTGCGCATGTGCAAAGCCTTCTGTGTGTGCGTGAGCATATTCAAGATGGCGACTCCCTGTGAAAGGAGACGCCGTGGACCTCCACCAACCTGGTCACCTTGCCTGGCAACCTGCAACCCTCCCCACCACTACCAGCGGCAGCCGTGCGCCCCCGCAGCGCTCCCAACAGTAAGGGGGGGGGGCAGAGAAGCCCAGAGGGGGAATTTGGCCACATTTACAACTGAAGCACTGAGCACCCTACATTAGTGCTTCTCCTGTTCAACAGTTATGTACAGGCTTGTTTTTTAATTTTCACCTAGAAAACGTTATGTTTTATTTATTGCAATATACATGATATCTGATCTGAGTGCAGTCCGGGGGGGGGGGGGGGGGGGCTTTCCCTAATTTTCTATTTTGATTATTACTTGCCCTTTAGTGTACCCTATCAATCGTACAATCACATTACTTTGGCTGATGCAAGAGTTTTCCTCCCATACCCCTACTTTACTTATACCAATTCCAATACATGTATGTCATCTTGATTTTGTGACCTTGAAGAACAGTAACTTCAAACAGATTTATTGCACGCTATAAAGACATTGCTATATTTATTAAGAAACTATTTGACTAAGTTGGGTATGGTTTCTTCATATACTAAGGCATGTTAAAAGACTGATCTCGTTTTTTCATATACTTGTTTAAAATGCTTTGAGATTAGTGTTTACAGTATATGCAATCAGTATATTTTCAAATAAAACTAGATTGTAAAAGAGGATTACCAGAACTCATAAAGATCATTTCTTTATGGTATAAGTATTTTTCTTTCCGCACCATGTTTGGATATGACCATTATTTGGCTGTGACCTTATAACGCTTTCCTTGGAAATAATTTCTAGAGCCACATTCTCAATTAGTTTAGTAGCTGCAGTATGAAGAGTATTTATATACAACACAAATTACAAAGATGAATGGCATTTAGTTCAAACCTATTTTAAGAAACAGAGGATAAAAGACCATCTCAAATATAAACAGCATTCAATTTACAATGCCAAATGAAAATCTAGAGTACTCTGAATCTTTTTAAAGTTTTATAAATGTTCAGTGTTCGAAAATGTTCCTCTCTTCAACATAAGCAAACCTTTTTGAACAATTATGTGGATTAATAGGTGTTAAGTGCTGTAATACAGAGATTGTGACAAATATGCTGTAACAGGAATTTATCACTGGGAGAGAAACTGCCTCTAAACCCAGCAGTGTGCAGGTTAATTGCACACAGGCATTCAACCAGACTCTACCTGGCTGATTAGGTCTTATAGAAAAAGCCTGGTCTGAGAAACAGGAAGGAGATTCCTTAGCTCACAATGGAGTTGACATAAGGAAAAGGAGGCCTGTGTTCTGAAAGAAAGACAAAAGGGGACCAAACCTCTATGCCTGGACCCTGAAGCAGACAACTACCCAGACACCACTGACCTGAAGGGCCACCTGCGTTAAGGTACCGCTGAGACTTTGGAGTGATAAGTGGGTAAGGGGCTTTCCCCCCAGCCTTGCAGAGAGGGACTGTAATTTAGCACTTATACAGGGATAAGAGTTTATTGTTTTATGTATAATTTTGTTTGCTGTATTGTTTAAAGGAACAGGCAATGAAGCCTTAATTTAATTTCACCTTATAAACGGTCTCCATTGCATACCTCTGCACACATCTCGTACATACTGTTGCGGCCGCCTTTATTCTCCTACTTACCCGGATAAATGCGGGGAGTTTCTCCCTTTTTTATCTGAGTTTCCCGCGCGGCAGCCGCATCATCAGATAAGCGCTAATGGCGCTTATCATTGAAAGCGCCCGTGGCGAGGGAAACCTGAGAAAAAAAAGCCGTGCGCCACCGCGTTTTTAAAAAATCCCGTGGTGGCGGCCGCAGGAGGATAAAGACGGCCGCCACTGTATGCACGGACAATCTCATAACTAGAGATGTACTGAAGATAAGGAAAGTGTTGTAGTGCAGGTTTGTTTTTTGTGTGCTGTAACTTCCTCTGTGGTGTGCCAGCTTTCATTTGTTTCTCATCAGCTTCTACAAACTTTGCCGCAAAGTGGATTGACGTCACAAGAAAGTTCGGAGCAAGTCTCTCTACACCTTACGGCAAGTCGCGAATCGGCCGCAAAACTACGTGGACTTTCCGGAGAGACGAGCCTGACGGCGGTTCCAGCGGGCACGGTGCAAAGACGTTCTTGCAGACTTCGTAGAGCCAGACTAAGCCAGCCAGTGACGGCCTAAAAACGACGGACGATCAGTGTTACCTCACCCATCTTGGTGACACGGCGGTTGCTGCGGTGCTACGGTTCCTGTGCGTCCGGTGGTGCCGGGTAACATGTTAACCTAAGTGCACGATATGCCTACTTTTGTCTTCACTGATGTACGCAGATATCATACCTTTTAATATATATTAATTGATTTGAACTTACTTCACCATTTGCGTCTGCGCTTGTTTTCTTTTGTTTCAGTTCTAGGAGTGATTTCTCACTCCTATATGCACAGCTGCAGACCTTATACCTTCCAAGGTTGTGTTATATTTATATCACTTAGGTGTATATGGGTTATATTCCCTTATTGCAATAGAGGGTTTCTTTGCGCACTTAAAATCTGTTTTTTTTAGCTTCTACAAACTATTGGTGTAAAAAGAGATTGTTAAGGTTCTATGGTTGACTCTTAGGTCGTGATTATACCAAAACTGGCCACCACGCAATGACACACGGCACAAAAACAAATTGCAGTAATCTTATTAAAGCTATCATACTTGGTGCGCCGCCTGGAACTACAGGGCGGCAGATTGGAGAGCAGACTTGAAAATTTGTTATCTTCAGTCGACAGCTGCGCCACGTTCAGCCAACTATCGGAATTATTATGATGAATAAATTGTTTATATTAGTAAAATAAGGTTATCGTCTTTCTTCTATAAATAAAATTATTTATGCATGTTACCCATCTTAAGATAATATGTGCTTTAAAGATAAAGTGTATTTTTGAAAGTGCTTGTACCTCTAACAAAGTACAATTATCTTAGGATAATATGTCTTGGGACAATATCTCTTACCGTGCACCACACAACTGGAACAATTTTCTGAAGACTCTCCTGTCCGCCATCAGTCTAAGTTCTTTCAAAACTAAAGCTGTCTCACATTTTAATCTGGTCTGTAACTGTTATATACGCCTACAATTTATATTATCTTAAACTGTGCATGCAATGTCTTGTACAGTATATGTAGCCCTGTTTCCCCTCCCCCTCTCTGGAACATATTGCTACTGGCTACTGTCTGTGGTGCAGTCATACCTGTGAGGGTCAGGAGAGCTGAGTGTCCATGGTGTTGTTGGGTAACAGGACAGGCTTTTTGTGATCTTTAGGTTCCTCTCATCAGGGTGTCAGCGCCTCCAGCTCCGGTTGGCTCCAGGGTTCCCAGAGACAGTCCCCACCAGAGCAGACTTTGTCTACACCCCGGCTAATATACTGTAGACTCAGGCAGGGGTATATAAAAAGGGATGCTTTATTTAGCTGCCACTGCTGGTGTCATAAAGTGGTTGTAGATGGATTGAGCTGGGCCCTAGACCTCTGGATGTTGCTTGGCCCTCTGATAGTATTGAGACCTCTGATATCTATTTCAGTCAGCCCAGGAGGGACTGCCTGGCATGTCTTACTCCCAGCCGGGAGGAGACAGCACACACCTCCCCTCCCTAGGAGGGAAGGAAGAGTACTCCCTATAATTTAGCACTTTCTCTTTGAGACACCAGAAGGGGAGGGCACAATGTCTGCACCATTATTGGCTATACACAGACCCTGTGTCACCACCACTCTTGCCACTCAGAGAGTCAGCATGAGGGGGTCAATGCCCCTAGGATAGCCTTCCACAGCCTGTAGCTACTAAGGATTTATGTGACAGGGGGCAGAGTGACAGCCTGAACCATCCATGGCTACATATATAATGTAGTGCATAACTCTTTTCACTTAATGTAACTATGTATTTGTAACCATGTATTTGTCATTATAGGCTAAAGCTGTAAACTTCTGGGCATTATTGAAGTCCCTGCTCTCTGATTGGTTAAAATTCCGGGAATTATTCATTCAGTAATGCCCGGAATTTTTGGCAGCTTGCCAAGTGTTTATTTTATGGCCAATCAGCTTTTCTTTTGTCAGAACAGCTCTGAGACAGGCCAGTGGATTGGTCAGGAGGCAGGAACAGCTCTCAGACAGGGCTGGGGATTGGTCAGGAAGCAGCAGCCAGGCAGTGACTCCTCCCCTTCCCTCTGTGAACAGAGCTCAAAGACACAGTAGCATTGAGGAGGGAGTGTGTTTGTAGCTGCAAAGTAAGTGTCTATCTGCAGAGATTGTTTGTAGCTCCAGTTTCTGTCTGTCTATTGTTTGTGTGTCTGGTCTGCTTCAGAGTGTGTGTGTGTGTGTAACTGCAGAGTTTGTGTGTCTGTGTGTTTAGCTACAGAGTGTGTGTGTGTATGTGTGGCTCCAGAATTTCTCTGTGTGTGGCTGCAGAGTTTGTGTGTGTGTGTGGCTGCAGAGATTGTGTGTATGTAGCTGCAGAGTTTGTGTGTTTGTGTGTGTGTAGATGCAGAGTTTGTGTGTGTGTACCTGCAGTGTGTGTGGTGCTGTTGTGTTGTATGTGTGTGTGGCAGCAGCAGAGTTTGGATGTAGCTTCAGAGTGTTTTTGTAGCAGCAGTTTGTATATTGTGTGTGTGTGTGACTGCAGTGTGTGTGTGTGTGTGTGTGTGTGTGTGTAGCTGCAGAGTTTGTGTGTGTATGTATCTCCAGGGTTTGTATCTGTGTGTGTGTAGCTGCAGAGTTTGTGTGTCTGTGGGTAGCTGCAGAGTTTGTGTATGTGGCTGCAGAGTTTGTGAGTGTGTAGCTGCAGAGTTTGTGTGTGTGCATCTGCCATGTGTGTGGGGCTGTTGTGTTGTATATGTGTGTGGCTGCAGCAGCAGTGTTTGGATATAGATACAGAGTTTGTGTGTAGCAGCAGTTTGTGTGTTGTGTGTGTGGCCGCAGAGTTTGTGTGTGTGTAGCTGCAGAGTTTGTGTGTGTAGCTGCAGAGTGTGTGTGTGTGTGTGTGTGTGTGTGTGTGTGTGTGTGTGTGTGTGTGTGTGTGTGTGTGTAGCTGCAGAGTTTGTGTGTGTGTGTGTGTGTGTGTGTTTAGCTGCAGAGTTTTTGTGTGTGTGTAGCTGCAGAGTTTGTTTGTGTGCTATGTGTGTGTGTAGCTGCAGAGTTTGTTTGAGTGCTATGTGTGTGTGTAGCTGCAAAGTTTGGGTGTGTGTGCGTTTGAAGCTGCAGAGTTTGTGTGTGTGTAGCTGCAGAGTTGTGTGTGTGTGTGTAGCTGCAGAGTTTGTGTGTGTGTGTGTGTGTGTAGCTGAAGAGCTTGTGTGTGTAGCTGCAGAGTTTGTGTGTGTGTAGCTGCAGAGTTTGTGGGTGTGTGTGTGTGTTTAGCTGCAGAGCTTGTGTGTGTATGTAGCTGTAGTGTGTGGGGTGCTGTTGTGTTGTACGTGTGTGTGTGTGGCAGCAGCAGCAGCAGCAGCAGCAGCAGCAGCAGCAGCAGCAGCAGCAGCAGCAGAGTTTGGATATAGCTACAGAGTTTGTGTGTAGCAGCAGTTTGTGTGTGTGTGTGTGTGTGTGTGTGTAGAGCTGCAGTGTGTGTGTGTGTGTGTGTGTGTGTGTGTGTGTGCACAGAGGGGGCGGTAGTGTGTGTGGATAAGATACCTGCAGTGTAGGTGTATATAGAGGTGCTTTAATGTATTTACCATTTAATTTTAATTAAAAAATCTATATAACTATACAAAAGTGTCTTATTTATGAAAAAAGCCTACATTTAGCCTATAATAGTAATAGTCCCCTCAGAACAGGGCATTACTGGCCAATAATGCCCAGCCTGGGTTAAAATCCCTCGGCTTCAACTCTTCCTGCCAGGGCATTATTGGCCAGTAATGCCCTGTTCTTCGGGGATTATTACTTAATTATAACTCTATGCCCAGGACATACTTGAAAACGAGAAGTAACTCTCAATGTATTACTTCCTCGTAAAACATTTTATAAATAAATATCATCTTGAGATTACATACAGTACATCATTGGGATAACATGTACCTTTAAGAATGCTTGTAGCTTTATGAAAGTTGGACTATTTCAATATTTCTATCTAGATCCACTTCCTCTCATGGAGCGCAATGTTTGGGAGCCAAACAAGAAGAGCCCACACGGTTCTCTGTTTGATTCTAAATTTGGTATTTTTTTCTACTTAATATTAAATAGTGTAGCCACGTCTAGGCAGACAACTACCCAGACACCACTGACCTGAAGGGCCACCTGCGTTAAGGTACCGCTGAGACTTTGGAGTGATAAGTGGGTAAGGGGCTTTCCCCCCAGCCTTGCAGAGAGGGACTGCAATTTAGCACTTACACAGGGATAAGAGTTTATTGTTTTATGTATATTTTTGTTTGCTGTATTGTTTAAAGGAACAGGCAATGAAGCCTTAATTTAATTTCACCTTATAAACGGTCTCCATTGCATACCTCTGCACACATCTCGTACATACTGTTGCGGCCGCCTTTATTCTCCTACTTACCCGGATAAATGCGGGGAGTTTCTCCCTTTTTTATCTGAGTTTCCCGCGCGGCGGCCGCATCATCAGATAAGCGCTAATGGCGCTTATCATTGAAAGCGCCCGTGGCGCGGGAAACCTGAGAAAAAAAAGCCGTGCGCCGCCGCGTTTTTAAAAAATCCCGTGGTGGCGGCCGCAGGAGGATAAAGACGGCCGCCACTGTACGCACGGACAATCTCATAACTAGAGATGTACTGAAGATAAGGAAAGTGTTGTAGTGCAGGTTTGTTTTTTGTGTGCTGTAACTTCCTCTGTGGTGTGCCAGCTTTCATTTGTTTCTCATCAGCTTCTACAAACTTTGCCGCAAAGTGGATTGACGTCACAAGAAAGTTCGGAGCAAGTCTCTCTACACCTTACGGCAAGTCGCGAATCGGCCGCAAAACTACGTGGACTTTCCGGAGAGACGAGCCTGACGGCGGTTCCAGCGGGCACGGTGCAAAGACGTTCTTGCAGACTTCGTAGAGCCAGACTAAGCCAGCCAGTGACGGCCTAAAAACGACGGACGATCAGCGTTACCTCACCCATCTTGGTGACACGGCGGTTGCTGCGGTGCTACGGTTCCTGTGCGTCTGGTGGTGCCGGGTAACATGTTAACCTAAGTGCACGATATGCCTACTTTTGTCTTCACTGATGTACGCAGATATCATACCTTTTAATATATATTAATTGATTTGAACTTACTTCACCATTTGCGTCTGCGCTTGTTTTCTTTTGTTTCAGTTCTAGGAGTGATTTCTCACTCCTATATGCACAGCTGCAGACCTTATACCTTCCAAGGTTGTGTTATATTTATATCACTTAGGTGTATATGGGTTATATTCCCTTATTGCAATAGAGGGTTTCTTTGCGCACTTAAAATCTGTTTTTTTAGCTTCTACAAACTATTGGTGTAAAAAGAGATTGTTAAGGTTCTATGGTTGACTCTTAGGTCGTGATTATACCAAAACTGGCCACCACGCAATGACACACGGCACAAAAACAAATTGCAGTGATCTTATTAAAGCTATCATACTTGGTGCGCCGCCTGGAACTACAGGGCGGCAGATTGGAGAGCAGACTTGAAAATTTGTTATCTTCAGTCGACAGCTGCGCCACGTTCAGCCAACTATCGGAATTATTATGATGAATAAATTGTTTATATTAGTAAAATAAGGTTATCGTCTTTCTTCTATAAATAAAATTATTTATGCATGTTACCCATCTTAAGATAATATGTGCTTTAAAGATAAAGTGTATTTTTGAAAGTGCTTGTACCTCTAACAAAGTACAATTATCTTAGGATAATATGTCTTGGGACAATATCTCTTACCGTGCACCACACAACTGGAACAATTTTCTGAAGACTCTCCTGTCCGCCATCAGTCTAAGTTCTTTCAAAACTAAAGCTGTCTCACATTTTAATCTGGTCTGTAACTGTTATATACGCCTACAATTTATATTATCTTAAACTGTGCATGCAATGTCTTGTACAGTATATGTAGCCCTGTTTCCCCTCCCCCTCTCTGGAAACATATTGCTACTGGCTACTGTCTGTGGTGCGGTCATACCTGTGAGGGTCAGGAGAGCTGAGTGTCCGTGGTGTTGTTGGGTAACAGGACAGGCTTTTTGTGATCTGTAGGTTCCTCTCATCAGGGTGTCAGCGCCTCCAGCTCCGGTTGGCTCCAGGGTTCCCAGAGACAGTCCCCACCAGAGCAGACTTTGTCTACACCCCAGCTAATATACTGTAGACTCAGGCAGGGGTATATAAAAGGGATGCTTTATTTAGCTGCCACTGCTGGTGTCATAAAGTGGTTGCAGATGGATTGAGCTGGGCCCTAGACCTCTGGATGTTGCATGGCCCTATGATAGTATTGAGACCTCTGATATCTATTTCAGTCAGCCCAGGAGGGACTGCCTGGCATGTCTCACTCCCAGCCGGGAGGAGACAGCACACACCTCCCCTCCCGTAGGAGGGATGGAAGAGTACTCCCTATAATTTAGCACTTTCTCTTTGAGACACCAGAAGGGGAGGGCACAATGTCTGCACCATTATTGGCTATACGCAGACCCTGTGTCACCACCACTCCTGCCACTCAGAGAGTCAGCATGAGGGGGGTCAATGCCCCTAGGATAGCCTTCCACAGCCTGTAGCTACTAAGGACTTATGTGACAGGGGGCAGAGTGACAGCCTGAACCATCCATGGCTACATATATAATGTAGTGCATAACTCTTTTCACTTAATGTAACTATGTATTTGTAACCATGTATTTGTCATTATAGGCTAAAGCTGTAAACTTCTGGGCATTATTGAAGTCCCTGCTCTCTGATTGGTTAAAATTCCGGGAATTATTCATTCAGTAATGCCCGGAATTTTTGGAAGCTTGCCAAGTGTTTATTTTATGGCCAATCAGCTTTTCTTTTGTCAGAACAGCTCTGAGACAGGCCAGTGGATTGGTCAGGAGGCAGGAACAGCTCTCAGACAGGGCTGGGGATTGGTCAGGAAGCAGCAGCCAGGCAGTGACTCCTCCTGCAGAGTTTGGTTGTCTGTGTGTGTAGCTACAGAGTGTGTGTGTGTATGTGTGGCTGCAGAGTTTGTTTGTGTGTGTAGCTGCAGAGTTTGTGTGTGTAGCTGCAGATGTGTGTGTGTAGCTGCAGAGTTTGTGTGTGTGTAGCTGCAAAGTTTATGTTTGAGGGTGTAGGTGTAGCTGCAGAATTTCTATGTGTGTGGTTGCAGAGTTTGTGT
>NC_134485.1:258181785-258184285 GCF_040206685.1 Ascaphus truei | reverse complement strand
GTCCCCTCAGAACAGGGCATTACTGGCCAATAATGCCCAGCCTGGGTTAAAATCCCTCGGCTTCAACTCTTCCTGCCAGGGCATTATTGGCCAGTAATGCCCTGTTCTTCGGGGATTATTACTTAATTATAACTCTATGCCCAGGACATACTTGAAAACGAGAAGTAACTCTCAATGTATTACTTCCTCGTAAAACATTTTATAAATAAATATCATCTTGAGATTACATACAGTACATCATTGGGATAACATGTACCTTTAAGAATGCTTGTAGCTTTATGAAAGTTGGACTATTTCAATATTTCTATCTAGATCCACTTCCTCTCATGGAGCGCAATGTTTGGGAGCCAAACAAGAAGAGCCCACACGGTTCTCTGTTTGATTCTAAATTTGGTATTTTTTTCTACTTAATATTAAATAGTGTAGCCACGTCTAGGCAGACAACTACCAGACACCACTGACCTGAAGGGCCACCTGCGTTAAGGTACCGCTGAGACTTTGGAGTGATAAGTGGGTAAGGGGCTTTCCCCCCAGCCTTGCAGAGAGGGACTGCAATTTAGCACTTACACAGGGATAAGAGTTTATTGTTTTATGTATATTTTTGTTTGCTGTATTGTTTAAAGGAACAGGCAATGAAGCCTTAATTTAATTTCACCTTATAAACGGTCTCCATTGCATACCTCTGCACACATCTCGTACATACTGTTGCGGCCGCCTTTATTCTCCTACTTACCCGGATAAATGTGGGGAGTTTCTCCCTTTTTTATCTGAGTTTCCCGCGCGGCGGCCGCATCATCAGATAAGCGCTAATGGCGCTTATCATTGAAAGCGCCCGTGGCGCGGGAAACCTGAGAAAAAAAAGCCGTGCGCCGCCGCGTTTTTAAAAAATCCCGTGGTGGCGGCCGCAGGAGGATAAAGACGGCCGCCACTGTACGCACGGACAATCTCATAACTAGAGATGTACTGAAGATAAGGAAAGTGTTGTAGTGCAGGTTTGTTTTTTGTGTGCTGTAACTTCCTCTGTGGTGTGCCAGCTTTCATTTGTTTCTCATCAGCTTCTACAAACTTTGCCGCAAAGTGGATTGACGTCACAAGAAAGTTCGGAGCAAGTCTCTCTACACCTTACGGCAAGTCGCGAATCGGCCGCAAAACTACGTGGACTTTCCGGAGAGACGAGCCTGACGGCGGTTCCAGCGGGCACGGTGCAAAGACGTTCTTGCAGACTTCGTAGAGCCAGACTAAGCCAGCCAGTGACGGCCTAAAAACGACGGACGATCAGCGTTACCTCACCCATCTTGGTGACACGGCGGTTGCTGCGGTGCTACGGTTCCTGTGCGTCTGGTGGTGCCGGGTAACATGTTAACCTAAGTGCACGATATGCCTACTTTTGTCTTCACTGATGTACGCAGATATCATACCTTTTAATATATATTAATTGATTTGAACTTACTTCACCATTTGCGTCTGCGCTTGTTTTCTTTTGTTTCAGTTCTAGGAGTGATTTCTCACTCCTATATGCACAGCTGCAGACCTTATACCTTCCAAGGTTGTGTTATATTTATATCACTTAGGTGTATATGGGTTATATTCCCTTATTGCAATAGAGGGTTTCTTTGCGCACTTAAAATCTGTTTTTTTAGCTTCTACAAACTATTGGTGTAAAAAGAGATTGTTAAGGTTCTATGGTTGACTCTTAGGTCGTGATTATACCAAAACTGGCCACCACGCAATGACACACGGCACAAAAACAAATTGCAGTGATCTTATTAAAGCTATCATACTTGGTGCGCCGCCTGGAACTACAGGGCGGCAGATTGGAGAGCAGACTTGAAAATTTGTTATCTTCAGTCGACAGCTGCGCCACGTTCAGCCAACTATCGGAATTATTATGATGAATAAATTGTTTATATTAGTAAAATAAGGTTATCGTCTTTCTTCTATAAATAAAATTATTTATGCATGTTACCCATCTTAAGATAATATGTGCTTTAAAGATAAAGTGTATTTTTGAAAGTGCTTGTACCTCTAACAAAGTACAATTATCTTAGGATAATATGTCTTGGGACAATATCTCTTACCGTGCACCACACAACTGGAACAATTTTCTGAAGACTCTCCTGTCCGCCATCAGTCTAAGTTCTTTCAAAACTAAAGCTGTCTCACATTTTAATCTGGTCTGTAACTGTTATATACGCCTACAATTTATATTATCTTAAACTGTGCATGCAATGTCTTGTACAGTATATGTAGCCCTGTTTCCCCTCCCCCTCTCTGGAAACATATTGCTACTGGCTACTGTCTGTGGTGCGGTCATACCTGTGAGGGTCAGGAGAGCTGAGTGTCCGTGGTGTTGTTGGGTAACAGGACAGGCTTTTTGTGATCTGTAGGTTCCTCTCATCAGGGTGTCAGCGCCTCCAGCTCCGGTTGGCTCCAGGGTTCCCAGAGACAGTCCCCACCAGAGCAGACTTTGTCTACACCCCAGCTAATATACTGTAGACTC
>NC_134485.1:258174285-258176785 GCF_040206685.1 Ascaphus truei | reverse complement strand
CTATATGCACAGCTGCAGACCTTATACCTTCCAAGGTTGTGTTATATTTATATCACTTAGGTGTATATGGGTTATATTCCCTTATTGCAATAGAGGGTTTCTTTGCGCACTTAAAATCTGTTTTTTTAGCTTCTACAAACTATTGGTGTAAAAAGAGATTGTTAAGGTTCTATGGTTGACTCTTAGGTCGTGATTATACCAAAACTGGCCACCACGCAATGACACACGGCACAAAAACAAATTGCAGTGATCTTATTAAAGCTATCATACTTGGTGCGCCGCCTGGAACTACAGGGCGGCAGATTGGAGAGCAGACTTGAAAATTTGTTATCTTCAGTCGACAGCTGCGCCACGTTCAGCCAACTATCGGAATTATTATGATGAATAAATTGTTTATATTAGTAAAATAAGGTTATCGTCTTTCTTCTATAAATAAAATTATTTATGCATGTTACCCATCTTAAGATAATATGTGCTTTAAAGATAAAGTGTATTTTTGAAAGTGCTTGTACCTCTAACAAAGTACAATTATCTTAGGATAATATGTCTTGGGACAATATCTCTTACCGTGCACCACACAACTGGAACAATTTTCTGAAGACTCTCCTGTCCGCCATCAGTCTAAGTTCTTTCAAAACTAAAGCTGTCTCACATTTTAATCTGGTCTGTAACTGTTATATACGCCTACAATTTATATTATCTTAAACTGTGCATGCAATGTCTTGTACAGTATATGTAGCCCTGTTTCCCCTCCCCCTCTCTGGAAACATATTGCTACTGGCTACTGTCTGTGGTGCGGTCATACCTGTGAGGGTCAGGAGAGCTGAGTGTCCGTGGTGTTGTTGGGTAACAGGACAGGCTTTTTGTGATCTGTAGGTTCCTCTCATCAGGGTGTCAGCGCCTCCAGCTCCGGTTGGCTCCAGGGTTCCCAGAGACAGTCCCCACCAGAGCAGACTTTGTCTACACCCCAGCTAATATACTGTAGACTCAGGCAGGGGTATATAAAAGGGATGCTTTATTTAGCTGCCACTGCTGGTGTCATAAAGTGGTTGCAGATGGATTGAGCTGGGCCCTAGACCTCTGGATGTTGCATGGCCCTATGATAGTATTGAGACCTCTGATATCTATTTCAGTCAGCCCAGGAGGGACTGCCTGGCATGTCTCACTCCCAGCCGGGAGGAGACAGCACACACCTCCCCTCCCGTAGGAGGGATGGAAGAGAACTCCCTATAATTTAGCACTTTCTCTTTGAGACACCAGAAGGGGAGGGCACAATGTCTGCACCATTATTGGCTATACGCAGACCCTGTGTCACCACCACTCCTGCCACTCAGAGAGTCAGCATGAGGGGGGTCAATGCCCCTAGGATAGCCTTCCACAGCCTGTAGCTACTAAGGACTTATGTGACAGGGGGCAGAGTGACAGCCTGAACCATCCATGGCTACATATATAATGTAGTGCATAACTCTTTTCACTTAATGTAACTATGTAT
The DNA here is from genome assembly GCF_040206685.1 of Ascaphus truei. NCBI lineage: Eukaryota > Metazoa > Chordata > Amphibia > Anura > Ascaphidae > Ascaphus > Ascaphus truei. Next base: position 258,175,293 of record NC_134485.1, on the reverse strand, counting down.
TTGTAACCATGTATTTGTCATTATAGGCTAAAGCTGTAAACTTCTGGGCATTATTGAAGTCCCTGCTCTCTGATTGGTTAAAATTCCGGGAATTATTCATTCAGTAATGCCCGGAATTTTTGGAAGCTTGCCAAGTGTTTATTTTATGGCCAATCAGCTTTTCTTTTGTCAGAACAGCTCTGAGACAGGCCAGTGGATTGGTCAGGAGGCAGGAACAGCTCTCAGACAGGGCTGGGGATTGGTCAGGAAGCAGCAGCCAGGCAGTGACTCCTCCTGCAGAGTTTGGTTGTCTGTGTGTGTAGCTACAGAGTGTGTGTGTGTATGTGTGGCTGCAGAGTTTGTTTGTGTGTGTAGCTGCAGAGTTTGTGTGTGTAGCTGCAGATGTGTGTGTGTAGCTGCAGAGTTTGTGTGTGTGTAGCTGCAAAGTTTATGTTTGAGGGTGTAGGTGTAGCTGCAGAATTTCTATGTGTGTGGTTGCAGAGTTTGTGTGTGTGTGTGTGGCTGCACAGTTTGTGTGTGTGTGGCGGCAGAGTTGGTGTGTGTGCAGCTGCAGAGTTTGTGTGTGTGTGTGGCTGCAGAATTTCTGTGTGTGTGGCTGCAGAGTTTGTGTGTGTGTGTGGCTGCAGAGATTGTGTGTATGTAGCTGCAGAGTTTGTGTGTTTGTGTGTGTGTAGCTGCAGAGTTTGTGTGTGTGTGTACCTGCAGTGTGTGTGGTGCTGTTGTGTTGTATGTGTGTGTGGCAGCAGCAGAGTTTGGATGTAGCTTCAGAGTGTTTTTGTAGCAGCAGTTTGTATGTTGTGTGTGTGTGTGACTGCAGTGTTTGTGTGTGTGTGTGTGTGTGTGTGTGTGTGTGTGTGTGTGTGTGTGTGTGTGTGTGTGTGTGTGTGTGTAGCTGCAGAGTTTGTGTGTGTATGTATCTCCAGGGTTTGTGTCTGTGTGTGTGTAGCTGCAGAATTTGTGTGTCTGTGGGTAGCTGCAGAGTTTGTGTATGTGGCTGCAGAGTTTGTG